>NC_029785.2:29598633-29640991 GCF_000816755.2 Arachis ipaensis
CTTTGAATAAAATATATATTTTAGATATTCTACAAGTTTTCAAGACGCATTAATCTGAAGCATTCATCGTCCGATTATAAAGCAACAGATCAACAGAAAGTGAATAACAATTTCACTGCACGATCACGATAAAGACAATCGTCCGATAAAGGTGAAAACGTGATTCACTCAAAAGACGATCTAAAGATAGCAACCACCTTCTACAAATCGGCAAAGAGGAACACAGAATAATGTAAGAAGTTATCGAAAGTGATTCGAAAAAGAACCTGACGAGGTCTTATGGATTGCTAAATAATAACTTAAAGACTGGCCGACGTTAAGAAGTCGGACCAAGTCAACCCAAGTTATAAGTAAACCCTGGAAAGACGTCTGACCAACCCTATTAAAGAGGATTACTTTAACTTAGAAGGGCCTGACATGACAAAGTTAGTCTGAAATGAAAAGTTATAAAAGTAGTCCCTGAAAGAGACCTGACAAAGGTCCAAAAAAGAGGACTACAAAAATAACTTAGAAAGAGGACGACGCAAAGAAGTCGACCTCCTACAAACAAGTTATAGAAGTAATCCCTGAAAGAGACCTGACAAAGGTCCAAAAAAGAGGATTACAAAAATAACTTAGAAGAGATCAACCTAACGAAGTCGGTCTCCTACAACAAAATTTATAGTAGTAATCCCTGAAAGAGACCTGACAAAGGTCCAAGAAAGAGGATTACAAAAGTAACTTAGAAGAGATCGACCTAACGAAGTCGGTCTCCTACAACAAAAGTTATAGTAGTAATCCCTGAAAGAGACCTGACAAAGGTCCAAGAAAGAGGATTACAAAAAATAACTTAGAAAAGATCGACCTAACGAAGTCGGCCTCCTACAAAAACCAAGTTATAAAAGTAATCCCTGAAAGAGACCAGACAAAGGTCCAAAAAAGAGGATTACAGAAATAACTGGAAAGAGGACCAATGCAAAGAAATCGGTTATGAAGTGCTAAAAATACAAGCAAGAGCAAGAAAACCGAAAAAGCAAGTTGGACCCACAACCTCAAAGGATCCAAGCTACAAAGTACAAAGCAATCCAAAGAGGTCAAGCCGCAAGATTCCAACACTCTCAGAAAATAGAAGAGATACCAAGTCAAGCGCAAAAAAGCATGATAAATCTACAAAGTTATAAAGCTTCAGAGGCCACCAAAATTTACCTAAAAAGGCTAGCAAGCTACTTTTGTTTTTCAAAGTAAAAGTTGCTATGCAAGCAACTAGAAAATGTCAGCAATTAACAAAACAAAGTATAAGAGCCCACAAGCCGGGCCAACTGCATAAATATCCAGAGAGAGATCAGCAAACATCAGGAGCCTTCTTGGTAGCATCAGGACAAGGAGAAGGAGGGCGAGTTTGAATAGGCACAGCATCTATAGTCCCATCCTCCCGGTTCAGAATCTGGCAATCCGGATCAGACACAACCGGAGGAGCAGAGGAGGTCGACACCTTGGCAGAGGACGCAGGAGGGATCAACATCATCATCACCCTCGTCATCAGGGACAATCTTGCCATCCCTGACAACATTATCCAGGCTGAAGAGGGCAAGGTCGGCCTCGGGAGCAATGACCCAAACTTGCTCCTTCAGGTTCTCGTAAGCAGCAGTCACGCTGCCAACGAGATGACCTTGAAGCTCAGAATAATCTTCCCGGGCACTCTCCAGCTCCTCCCTCAGGTGCATCACCTCCCGATAAGACGTAACGTAACTATCCTTATGCATCATAGTCGTATCCTCGGCCAGCCTCACAGAAGCCGCCAGGGAAAGGGAACTCACCTTCTCAGTCTCCAAATCCTTCTCCAACTTGGCAACCTTTATCTCAAGCTCCTTCTTAAGGCCCTTCATCCGATCAAACTCTTACTTTGCCTCCTCCATAAATTCTTTGGTGGCATGGAGAGGAAGATTCTGGGCAGTTCGGTACAGAGCAACTCCCATATACGCCATCTTAATGCTGTTTTGGATCATAAATTTCAGATGGCGAAGGATGGACACATCATCCATGGGAAGGGCACCATAGGGACCAATTTGCTGATCCACAAATTCAATTGCATTAAAGTCGGGAGCATCAAGGTTAAAAGGCTCAGCTATTTTCTGTTTCTTATTGAGAGGAACGCCAGAAGGAGCGACAGAAGGCAGGGGAGGATCAGCCAGATGAACTCGGGGAGTGGGGATCACCTTCCTCGCCCCAGGAGAACTCGGCATGGACGGCCTCACACGCACTTGGGAAGATCCCTCCCCAGCCGCTTTGGCCGAGATGTTTTTGGCAGCAGTCGCCTTCTATGCTCTTTTAAAAACCTTCATAGACTCATTATTCTTCATTGCCTCTGCAAATAAAACACAACAGTAAGAAATTAAGCTGCAAGTCGGAAAGGCATTTACAAGCAATATAAACAGATAATAAAGGGAACGCAAAATACCCAACTCAGTTTGAAGAAGAGAGGGATTGGTAAAAAATTTCTTTGTATCAAGATAGGGAGGTTGACCCCAGTGTTCTTCCAAGGCAGTCACAAAAGCCCGCTCAGCCTCATCCAACATTTCCCACGTGTATCTGGACACTCTCACATCTTTTTGTCATTCCAAGGGAAAGGCGGGCTCATCATTTTTATCCAGAAAAAAGGGCCGAGCTCCTTCAACAGCTCAGACCTTGAAAAAGTAGTTTTTAAAATCACGAAACGATTTGTCAAACATGGAAAAGACCTTCTTTCCCTGGGAAGATTGAAAGGAGACCCAAGCTGCCTTCTTTTTTACCACTCCAAGCTTCGTCAAGACAAATAGATAGAAGAAGAGAGATTGCGAGGCAGGAATACCAAAACCATGACACAACAATTGAAAAATTTTTATGAAACCCCAGGAATTAGGGTGAAGTTGAGAGGGAGCAACATTACAGGACCATAATAGGTCGTTCTCAAAATCAGTAAAAGGAAGGGTGATACCCAGCTGACCAAAGAAGAAGTCATAAGCATAAAAAAAAGGGCGATCTCTAACAACCCGAGTAGAGAAACAAACTCTCTCTTTAGAAGAGGGAGGGACAAGTTCATAATTCTTCTCATCACCAGGATTACTACAGACCCTACGAAACTGCCTAAGCTGGGCGCAAAACTCGGAATCAACCAAAGAGACACACATAAGAACCATTGAGTCCACCCAATCGGCCATGCCCTCGGAAACCTGCGAAGACATCTCTACAACGTTATTGCGAGAAGACATGAGGCCAACTAAATCCTACAATAAGAAAAGAAGATTGGATTACTAAAAAACATCTCAGACGAGGGGCAAAACAACTCGACAGACGAACAAACAGAAAAGGAAAACCCCAAGACTCAAACCAAAGTCCTGGGGCATCCTTTGGAGGCAGAGCAAGGTTTCAGGAAAAAGCTACAGCTTACGTCCCGACATTTCTCAAAAAAGAAAAGAAGATCCCAAATAGCAAACATTTCGAAAAAGAAAAATAGAAAGTCATCACTATCTTCCTACAGTCTATCAGCAAGGAGCATCACCAACACCAAACATGCCAAAGCAGAAATCGTCAAAGACACAACCTTTTTCTCAGAAATCAAACAAAATCATCACTACAAAGCTTCAAAATCAAAAGCACAAACAGAAATGGTGGTAAACGTGCAAGCATCAAATAAAGAGGAAAGACGAAAAGGTTCATGCAAAAGACAAAGAAACGCCCAGAACACACATTACAACAGAAATCTGGCACAACAAAAGCAGAAAGATCCAAACTTTCTCCAAGCAAAATTAAAACTTTCTCAAAACCAGACATATAAAGAAACAGAGAAAGAAAAAAGAATAGAAGAAAACCTCGAAAGAAAGCTGAAGAGCAGAAGCAACAAAGCCACCCCTCAAAGCGGAAAACTGCGAAGATGGAAGGAGAAATCTGGAAATCACCCCTCTTCAACAGAAAGCAGTATCATAACAGACGATGCGGGACGGAACTACGAACTCCAGGCAAGAAACAGAAAATGAGAGAGTAAAGGGAGAAGTTACGAAGAAGAGAAACTGTTTTTTGAGAAATTCAAAATAAAAAGCCAAGAGAAAATGGGGCAATTAATACCAATTAATGAAGGTATTAAACCCTCTCACGTTCCCAAGAACAAAGCGCTATCATAAAAGCGCGCGTTTTTAGAAGAAAACGTTCCACATTCAAAAGATTCTACAAAAGGAAGAAATCGACAAAATGCTTGAGTTTGGCTTCGTCAGAGAAGGACCGAAGTCAAAGACTCGACCTCAACAAAAAGACCGAGCTCAAGCAGGGGTACTGTTCATACCCTGGGTCGAGCTAGCCAACCTGGGATGATTGACGACAAAGCGACCGACCTCTTCAGGTCAAGCTACCCGACCTCTTCTCAAAGAGGTCGGCCAAATCAACAGGAGAGCCCAATAAAGGGCCCAAATAGAGGAACACGACCCAAATCCACAGGCCGTCCAAGCCTATAGAGATAAGGGTGATTCCCTTGAAGATAAGCTGACCTCAACTCAAAAGATAAAGATAAGATAAGATAACTAACTTATCTTATCTAAAAAGGTCACTATCACACCATTATAAATACACTGGAGCACCCAGGTATAACTCATACTCTGATTCTACTAAAAACCTGTTTAATACCCATGCTAACTTAAGCATCAGAGTCTCTTGCAGGTACCCCCACCCTTCGGTGACCAAGGATCAGCAGTGCTGTAAGTCCAACAAGTCGGACACAACAGCTTCGGCCGCCGTCAGCCAGCCGGACACGCTATCTCCGACCAGTACAGAAGATCTCGTCCGAGATCGACCTCCAGTTTCAGGTAACCCTCGGAACAACCACCAACAGCTCGAACAATTCGAGGGATATGAGGTCCGACACATACCTCGGGAAATAGAATGCCCCAGCTGATGCATTTTCAATACTAGCTAGTAACAAACAAGGGGGCAATAATAGAAGCCCCATCAAAGAAACTCTGCAAAATCCATCAATCTCGGAGGGAGAAAAGGTCCTAGCCATATCAGGTCAGGGTCGTTCCCCCAGATTCAAGGAAGGAAAACAAACCCTCTCCTCAGGGTCCGGCGACACCAACTCATGATTCTTCTCCTCATCCCTATCCCTACAAATTCTATGGAAACTCCTAAGTCGCACACAGTACTCAGGAACACACATTAAAATGATGGAATCCAGCCAGTCAGACATGCCGTCCGGGATCTTAGTAGACATCTCAGCAATATTTTTGCGGGAAGACATAGGTCAAATATTCCTACAGTAAGAAAAGATACTACCAAATAACTCGGGCAAATAAGGAAGCAACTGGGACAATAACAGCAAAACATCAAGTGTCAGATACAGTAGTAAAAGGAAAACCCCAGGACTCACACGAAAGTCCAGGGGCACCCTTTGGAGGCAACAACAGGGCAAGAACACAGAGAAGATAAGTCAACAATCTATACCCAAACACCTCTCAAATAAAAGGTCAAAACAAAAGCTAGAACTTTTGTACAAAAGGAGTCAGGCAACAATGAAAAGAAACAGGAAACAGCAACAAAACACTAAGCACACATTCTTCTCAAAGGCAAACGACAAAAGAAAAGTCACAATAAATTATCAAAGACGCAAACTTTTTGCAGAAAGAACCAAAGTTCTTCAGAGCAAAAACCCAAATATAAAGTCAAAGCTTTGCATCAAAAGGGAAGAGCTCTCAAACTCAAAGGGAAGAGCTCGACCTACTTCTAGAAGTCCGAGAAAGAGCTCGGATTAGAGAGGAAGCACTAAAGCATCAAAGGGACCTAAGATCGGTTAGTAGAAGGGAAGCTAGCAGCCAACTGGAAAGGACCATACCAAGTTATTCAGAGGTACTAGGGAAAGGTCACCACAAAGTGTCCGACCTCGAGGGGCGAGAGCTACCAAGGTCATGGCATGCCTGCAATCTAAGAAGGGCGCCAGGCCGAGATCTAAAAGATTGCCCGACCTAGAAGGGTAAGCACTAACATGTACACACTCTTATTCATATCTTCATTTTATTGTTTAAAAGTTTGCAGATTCCCTAAAAAGTTTCCTACCAAGACGCCCGATTACGACAGGTCGGCAAGGTGAAAACCAAATTCACCACCCGATCACGACAAAGTCGGCAAGATGAAAACCAAATTCATCATCCGATTACAAAGTGATAGGTCGACAAGGTGAAATCCAAATTCACCGCCCGATCACGATGAAAAATGAATTCATCGTCCAATTTCGACAAAGGTCGGCAAGGCAAACAGGCCGCCCGATTTCTACAAAATCGACAAGATGAAAATGCGATAAAGATAAATTAATACCAGAAGTTATAAAAAGTAACCCATAAAAAGGGATTACTAAAAATAACTCGGACTGAGCCGACGTGAAGAACTCGGACGAATCAGTCAAAGCCACAAAAGTTATAAAAAAGTTCTCTATAGAAAGAGGCCTGACGAGGTCTTAGAAAAAGTGGATTGCTAAAAATAACTTAGGATGGACCGACATAAAGAAGTCAGACCAGCCTGATCAAAGAGACCAAAAGTTATAAAGTAAAGCCATAAGAAATAGGCCTGGCCAGCCTTGAAAATGGATTACTAGAAATAACTTAAAAGAGGCTGACATGAAGAAGTCGGTCCAAAGCTACAAGGTTATAAAAAGTAATCCATAAAAGAGACCTGGCAAAGGGTCCAACTAAAAATGGATTACTAGAAATAACTTAAAAGAGGCCGACATGAAGAAGTCGGCCCAAAGCTACAAGGTTATAAAAAGTAATCCATAAAAGAGACCTGGCAAAGGGTATAACTAAAAATGGATTACTAGAAATAACTTAAAAGAGGCCGACATAAAGAAGTCGGCCCAAGCCGATTAAAGCTACAGAGTTATAAAAAGTAAATCCATAAAAAAGAGATCCGGCGAAGCCTGATTAAAAATGGATTACTAAAAATAACTCAGAAAGAATCGACAAGCAGAGTCGACCAACGGAAGCTACAGCTCGGATCGATACGAGAAGTAGGACCAATGAAAAGCGTGCTCTAAAAAGGACATAGCTCCGCCCAAAAAGCCACGGCTCCACGACAAGGCTATCAAAATTGTTCAGACCAACTAAAAAGGTTCTACCAAGAACACTAAAAAGTTGTCGGACAAGTTAGCCCCAAAGGTCATCCCGCCTAAACAGAAGACGGACTAAAAAAGATCTAATCAAAAAGAGGTCGGACAGCAAAGTACCAACACTCTATAAACATCTCACAAAGGCCAAGGAAAGGTCAAAAGACCAAAGCCAAAAGTGCTTCGCTAAAAAATACGAAGTCTTGAAAAAAGACACTACTTAAAAAGCGAAAAACACAGCCTCAAAGACGGAGCTAAAAAGTCGTCCAAACAAACTATAAAAAGGTTCCCCATCGGAATACTACCAAAAAAGTTGTTTGATTATGACTAAAAAAGCCTGAGCAGCAAAGACAAACAAGTCGCAATAAAGCTGAAAAGTCCTCTCAACAAACTAAAAAGTGCAATACTAGACTCGCACAAGGAGAAACTACTCAAGATCGACCAAAGTCAGGATGCTTGAGCACGACTTCCCTAAAGAGATCGAAGCTCTGAAAGCACGATCTCATAGAAAGGTCCGAACTCAAGCAGGGGCAAAGTCGTACAGGTCGACGTCAGCTAAGAAGAGGCGCAAGTACGATCTCAAAAAAGAACAAGCCAAAAGGTTGGGAAACAACTTAAAGCTCAAATGTGCTTAGCTAAAAGGGATACAACTCCACTCAAAGAAAGCACAATCTCAAACATGGCTACGAACGCCATCCGAGACTAAAAAATGTTCTATATAAAGAACACTAAAAAGTCATTGGACAAGTCACTAAAAGCCCGAATATCAAGTCGCAAGGATAACTTCGCCAAAGCAGAGGGTTGTCAACACAAACTTAAAGCAAGGCGTGATCCAGAAGGCAAGGGTAGAAAACCCACACTACCCCCTCAAAGGAGGTCGGACTAGGAAGTACCAAAACTCTAAAAAATCTGCAAGGATTGCAAAGCAATGAAGAAACAAGCCAGACAGATGCTTGAGCACGACTTCCCCAAAGAGATCGAAGCTCTGAAAGCACGATCTCACGGAAAGGTCCAAACTCAAGCAGGGCACTGTTCATACATCGGTTCGAGCTATAAAGGACCGGGTTGGCCAACCTCTTAGAGGGTTGGCTGACCTCTTAGAAGGTTGGCCCATGACCAACCTCTTAGTAGGTTGGCCCATGACCGACCTCTTGGAAAGCTAGCCCATTACCGACCTCTTCACAAAGAGTTCAGCCAAATCGTCAAAAGAGCCCAAAGCAAGCCTAAACGAAGGAACACAGCCCAATCTAAAGGCAGCTAAAGCCTAGAAAGCTAAAGGCGGTTCCCCTTAAAGATAATATGACTTCACTTAAAGATAAAATAAGATAAGATAACTATCTTATCTCCAGAAAGGTCACTCCACACCATTATAAATACACTGAAGCACCCAGGTATAACTCATACTCTGATTCTACTAAAAAACCTGCTTGAAGCCCATGCTAACTTAAGCATCGGAGTCTCTTGCAGGTACCACCACCCTCCGGTAACGAAGGATCAGCAGCATCTCCAACTCCACCAGATCCAACAGGTCGGACACGACAGCTCCGGCCACCATATCCAACAGGTCAGACACGATAGCTCCGGCCACCAGATCCAACAAGTCGGACACGATAGCTCCGGCCACCCCAACATATCTCATCCGAGATCGACCTTCAGTTTCAGGTAACCCTCAGAACACTTATGGAGTGGAAGCAATGATCCCTGTAGAGATAGAAGAAGGATCCCCTAGAGTGGTCCTCTACAACGAAGACACCAATCCTCAAGCTCAAAGGGAAGAGCTCGACCTACTTCCGGAAGTCCAAGAATGAGTTCGGATTAGAGAGGAAGCGCTAAAGCGTCGAATGGCTTTAAGGTATAATCGGAAGGTAATCCAGCGAAGCTTCACCACCAACGATCTCATCTTAATCCGAAATGATATCGGAGCAGGTCGGTCAGGAGAAAGGAAGCTAGCAACCAGCTGGAAAGGGCAATACCGAGTTACAGAAGTACTAGGAAAGGGTTACTATAAGGTGGCCAACCTCCAAAGGCGGGAACTACCAAGGTTATGGCACGCCTGTATCCTAAGAATGTACTATAGTTAGAAAAAGATCTCAGGCCAAGGCGCACTCTTTTTTTCCTAAAAATGTTTTTTAATGAGGCGCCACGCCGAGATCTAAAAAACTGCCCGACCTAGAAGGGTAAGCACTCACATGTACACACTTTTTATTTATAATTTATCTGATTATTATTTGAATGAAAGTTATCAATTCTCTAAAAAATTTCCTACCAAGACGCATTAATTTACGCTCATAAAACGCAAAATTCATCGCTCGATTAAGAGAGGTCGGCAAGGTGAAGCGATAGAAGCTCAAGTTAATGCAAGAAGTTATAAAAAGTAACCTAGAAAAAGTGACCTGACGAAGTCTAACTAGAAATGGGATTACTAAAAATAACTTAAGAAGGCTCGACAGAGAAGTCGGACCAATGAAAGGATCACTGAAAGGGGAAAAAACATCTCGCAAAGGCCAAAGAAAGGTTAAAAAAAACCCAGGGCCCAAAGTGCTTAGCTAAAAAGGTACAAAGTCCTGAAAGGAATGTAACTAAAAGCAAGAGCACAATCTCCAGACGGAGCTAGAAAGTCGTCCCAACAAACTACAAAGAAAAGGTTCTATGTAAGAACACTACCAAAAAAGTTGTTGGGAACCGGTTAAAAAGCCCGGACAATGGAGCCATAAAGGTCGACATCAATAAAGCACGATCTAAGAAACAAAAGGTCGTACTGCCTTGAAAAAGGCAACGAACCAAGGAGTCCCAAGGTATAGAGGAAACCACAAAGGATCACGTCGCCATAAAAGTATAAAGGTTGAAAAACTACCTCCAAACAAAGGTTGAAAAACAACCTCCAAATACAAGCCATCATACAAACAAAGCAAGGATTAAAACATTAAAGACTCAAAGGCTGCCTAAACGGCAGCCCAAGAGTATAAAGTGTTTGTTTTTAAATAAAAGTTGCTGGAAAGCAACTAGCAAAGTGTCAAAAGGCCATAGCCAAAGTCATTCACAAAAGTTACAAGGCCCACAAGTCAGACCAACAAAACACCAATAGCAACATATAAAAAGAAACATCATAGGGGATCCAAATTCGCCCCAGTAGCAACATCCTTAGGAGGAGGAGGAGGAGGAATGATCGAGATCGGGGTGGCATTGACAACTCTATCTGGCCCATTCAGAATCTCCAGGTCTGGCTTGGACTCAGGAGGGACCACCTTGGCAGAAGGAGCTGCAGTAGTAGAAGTTGAGGAAGCCTTAGGTGGTGGCATAAGAGGAGGACCCTTATAATTATCGTCAGGGGCAGGCACAATCTTGCCGTCCTCCACCACATTGTCCATGCTAAATAAAGAGAGGCCGACCTCGGGAGCAAGAACCCAAACCTGGGCCTTCATATTTTCATACATATCGGTCATACAGCCCATCATATGTCCCTGAAGCTCGGCATAATCATCCTGGGCAGACTGAAGCCTCTCCTTAGCTTCCAGCAGCTCGACATAGGTTCAACTATAGCTCTCCTTATATTTTTTAGCAGTCTCCTTGGCCAGGTTAGCTGCTGCCTCTGCCACAGTAGCACGCTCCTTCTCCTTCTCCACATCAATCTCCAATTTAGCAACTTTGGCATCTGATGAGCGGATAATTTATACGCTTTTTGGCATTGTTTTTACATAGTTTTCAGTATGATTTAGTTAGTTTTTAGTATATTTTTATTAGTTTTTAATTAAAATTCACATTTCTGCACTTTACTATGAGTTTGTGTGTTTTTTTATGATTTCAGGTATTTTCTGGCTGAAATTGAGGGACCTGAGCAAAAATCATATTCAGAGGTTGAAGAAGGACTGCAGATACTGTTGGATTCTGACCTCCCTGTACTCAAAGTAGATTTTCTAGAGCTACAAAACTTCAAATGGTGCGCTTTCAAATGCGTTGGAAAGTAGACATCCAGGGCTTTCCAGCAATATATAATAGTCTATACTTTGCTCGAGTTTAGATGATGCAAACTGGCATTGAACGCCAGTTCCATGTTGCAGTCTGGCATTCAGCGCCAGAAACAAGTTGCAAAGTGGAGTTCAACGCCAGAAACACGTCACAAAGTGGCATTCAACTCCAAGAATGACCTCTCCACGTGTAAGCTTCAAACTCAGCCCAAGCACACACCAAGTGGGCCCCGAAAGTGGATTTTTGCATCATTTACTCATTTCTGTAAACCCTAGTAACTAGTTTAGTATAAATAGGACTTTTTACTATTATATTTACATCTTTAGTTTCATCTTTAGATCACGTTTGGGGGCTGGCCATTCGGCCATGCCTAAACCTCATCACTTATGTATTTTCAATGGTAGAGTTTCTACACACCATAGATTAAGGTGTGGAGCTCTGCTGTTCCTCACGAATTAATACAAAGTACTACTGTTTTTCTATTCAATTCAACTTATTTCGCTTCTAAGATATTCATTCGCACTTCAACATGAATGTGATGATCGTGACACTCATCATCATTCCCTATCAACGTGTGCCTGACAACCACTTTCGTTCTACCTTCGATTGAATGAGTATCTCTTGGATTTCTTAATCAGAATCTTCGTGGTATAAGTTAGAACCCATGGATGGCCATTCTTGAGATCCGGAAAGTCTAAACCTTGTCTGTGGTATTCCGAGTAGGATCCGGGAAGGGATGGCTGTGACGAGCTTCAAACTCGCGAGTGCTGGGCGTAGTGACAGACGCAAAAGGATGGTGAATCCTACTCCAGTATGATCGAGAACTTCCAGATGATTAGCCATGCAGTGACAGCGCATCGGACCATTTTCACAGAGAGGACGGGATGTAGCCACTGACAACGGTGATGCCCAATATACAGCTTGCCATGGAAAGGAGTAGGAAGGATTGGATGAAGACAGCAGGAAAGCAGAGGTTCAGAGGGACGAAAGCATCTCTACACGCTTATCTGAAATTTTCACCAATGAATTACATAAGTACCACTATCCTATTTTATATTTTATTTATTTTCATCCACTATAATTTCTTAAAACAATTTAATCCGCCTGACTGAGATTTACAAGATGACCATAGCTTGCTTCATACCAACAATCTCCATGGGATCGACCCTTACTCACGTAAGGTTTATTACTTAGACGACCCAGTGCACTTGCTGGTTAGTTGTACGAAGTTGTGAAACAAAATTAAGAATATGAACGTGCGTATGAAGTTTTTAGCGCCGTTACCAAGGAAGTAAAGATCACGATTTCGCACACCAGCATCCAACTCATCCTTCAAAGCCTTATTCCTATCATACTCAGATTTGGCATCCTCCAGAAAGGCCTTAGTAGGCCGCACTGAGATTGGCTATCCGAACACTATTACTTGATATAAAATCAAGATGGTGAAGGATTGACACGTCATCCAGAGGAACCCTTTCATGCGGAGCAATCAATTCCATGGCAAAAGCCACACCATTAAATTTTTTATCATTCAGATTATAAGTCCCAACAATCTTTGGTTTCTTAGGAGGGGGACCAGTAGTAGTAGGGGAGGAGGCATCACCCGAGGTCGAATAAGGTGGTTCAGAGGAGGCCGGCCGAACTCGTGGGGTCGAGATAATCTTCCTCGGCCCCTGAGACTCGATTACTGGTTTCTTCGGAGGCAGCTGCTCCGAAAAACCTCCCCTGAAGTCTTCCTTGACAAGTTCTGAGCAGCCACGGCTTTCTTTGCTTTGCGGAACATTTTCATAGAATCATAAGAAGACACCATCTCTGAAAAGAAGCCAAGCAAAATAGTCATACAATAGAATGACAATATCACAATCAATAAAAGAAAACTAATATGAAAAGAAGGTCGGACACTACCTAGTTCAGAACGGAGGAGGGAACGATCTCCTAGAAATCTCTTAGTGTCCAGATGAGGAGGCTCCCCCCAATGATCCTCTAAAACATTTACAAAGGCCTGTTCCACTTCATCTAAACTTTTCCAAAGATTTTTTAGGACTACAGGGTCTTTTTGCTACCATAAAGGAAAGGTCGGCTCATCATTCTCATCCAAAAAAATGGGACGAGCACCTTCAATAGCTCAGACTTTAAAATAGAAGTTCTTAAAGTCACAAAACGAGCCATCATACATGGAAAAAACCTTTCTCCCCTAGGTAGCCCGGAAGGAGATCCAAGAAGCCTTCTTCTTGGCCACTCCTAGTTTGGTCAGCACAAACAGGTAGAGGAAAAGGGGCTGGGAAGGTTGAACACCTAGTTCTTAACATAACCACTGAAAAATCTTTATAAAGACCCAAGAGTTCGGATGAAACTGTGAAGGGGCCACATTACAGTTCTACAAGAGCTCGGTTTCAAAGGCAATAAAAGGAAAGGTAATACCTAGTTGGCTAAAGAAATAGTCATAGGCGTAAAAGAAAGGACGCTCTGTCCGATCTAAGGGAGGGAAACTAACCCTCTCCTCAGGGTCAGGAGACACCAGTTCATAATTCTCATCTTCTCTACGCTTACAAACCCTATGAAATCTTCTAAGCTTCTTACAGTATTCTCGGTCAGCTACTATAACACACATCAGGACTATAGAATCTAACCAATCAGCCATACCAGCAGGGACCTTTGTGGAAATCTCGACAATGTTCTTACAAGAAGACATAAAGCAACTACACCTACAGTAAGAGAATAAAAAGGGTCACCACTAAACAACTCAAACGGAAACCAAAAAGGAAGAAAACAACCGACAAGCAATAGGTAAGGCAACAAAGGGCTCCCTAGGATTCACCAAAAGGAAAAATCCAACACCAAAATCTCAGGGGCACCCTTTGGAGGCAACAGAGCAGAATACAGAAAAAGAAAAGTCAAAGCCCTAGCCCTCTCAAACAAAAGAAAATACAAGGAGGCAAACAAAAACCCAGACACCAACATTCCTTCACAAAAAATAGCAAAACAGATTGCAAACTCTGAAGAAACAAAGGCATATAAGAAAGCTTTGACCTTTTCAAAATAAGATTCAGCAAGATCAAAACTTTGTGCAAAATGGAAGCATGAAGCAGTAAAGCGCGAAGAATGACAATAATTAAAACATATAAAGACGAGAAAAGGATATGAAGCAAAGCACCAACCTGCAAAGGAGAACGAGAAACAGCGACGGATGCGTAGCGAAAGCACGAACGGTCCAAACGAAAGCTTCAAAACTTCAAAAGAATGGAGAAAAGCTTGGGGGCAAAGTTTGGGCAAGAAGGGTGTTCTTTTCAGAAGAATGAAAATGAAACAGACGAAGGTTGAAGAAAGAACTGAAAAAACCAAATTTCTTTTATTTCAAACAAAGGAAAAGAGTGAAAAGAAATGGAAAGATGATTAAAAGCCCAATCAATAGGATTTAAAGACGCTCGTACATTCCCAAGAAATTAACGCCCTCGAAAGCAATACTGCAGTAAAGGAGTGAAGGTAAAAAATGCTCCGCATTTTTAAATGACACTGAAGAGACGCTAAACTCGCATAAAAAGAAGCATACCGGACATCGCCAAAGAAAGATACTTGAGCACGACTTCCTAAAGAGGTCGAAGCTTAAAAGCACGTCCTCATGGGAAGGTCGAAGCTCAAGCAGGGGCACTATTCATACATCGGTCCGAGCTATAGGGCCAACTTGAATGAAGACAAAGGGACCGACCTCATGAAAGGTTGGCCTATTTCCAACCTCTTCGCAAAGAACTCGGACAAACGCCTCGGAGGCCCAAGAAGGCCCAAAGCAAAAGGATCACTGCCCACCAGAAGGCGGTTGACCAAAGGATAAGTGATCTCACCCACAAAAGATAAGATAAGATAACTAACTTATCTCAAAGGAAGATCACCAAAATACTACTATCAATACACTGGAGCACCCAGGTATAATTCATACTCCAATTCTACAAAAAACTTGCCTAAAGTCCGTACTGACTTAAGCATCGGAGTCTCTTGCAGGTACCACCCCCTCCGGTGATGAGGACCAGCAGCGCCTCCCAACTCAACAAGTTGGACACGACAGCTCTAGTCAAAACCAGAAGATCTCGTCCGAGATTGACCTCCCAGTTTCAGGTAACCCTCGGAACAACATCAATCTGGTATTTCGTTCTTTACTATTTCGTTTATGCTTTCAAACAAACAACCATCTTCTCTAATCGCCTAACTAAGATTTACAAGATAGTCATTGCTTGCTCAATCCGACAACCTCTGTGGGATTCCACCCTCACTCACTTGAGATATTACTTGGACGACCCGGTGCACTTTCCAGTTCATCTGTGTGAAGTTTGCTGAGTTCAATTTCGTGCACCAGGCAACACTTGAGGAAACATAGGTTATCATTAGGAGTAGTGTTAAATAGTTATAGGAGGCTTTAGGTTTCTTTTTTCTCTAAGTTTTCTCTCAACTTTCTTAGGGTTTTCATTATAGTTTATATTGCAAAGTGCTATTTCCATTGTGATCTTGGATTTTTGCTTGCCTCCATTATAAGTATTTCTTGATTGTTCCCTTTTATTGTTACACTTTTGATACTCTTTCTTGTAGTTAAAGACATATTGTTAATATATACATACTTTTTGCAATTTTGATTTCTAGTTGATGAATTTGACGATTGATGATTATTATATGCTTGGTTGAATTACTATTGTTAATTTTTATCATTTGTTGCTTATAGTTTCAAGCATTTTTCCAATTTTGCCATGTTTTATGATTATGCCCACCAAGTGCTTGTGGAAATGTCAATTTTGATTATGAAGTAAATTTCCACCTCTTGGCTTGAGAAAAATGAGCATATGGGGCACTAGAGTTGTAATGTCCAATATTTAGTGATAGTTCTTGGATTGTTAATTGTTCTTGTTTCCACTAACGCTAGTATACAAACCCCGATCCAAACTACAAGGTCCGGACCGGACTTAGACAAACTGGCCGACCTTTTTCTACTTGACCACCGATCTTTCTACAAAGAGGTCGGGCAAACCGCCATAGGAGACCTAAGAAAGGCCCATGGAGGCCCGAAAAGAAGGATCACTGCCTATTAGAAAGGTGGTTGGCCAAAGATGATGATCTCGCCCGCAAAAGATAAGATAAGATAACAAACTTATCTCAAAGGAAGATCATCAAACACTACTATAAATACACTGGAGCACCAAGGTATAACTCATACTCCAATTCTACTAAAAACCTACCTAAAGCCCATATCGACTTAAGCATCGGAGTCTCTTGTAGGTACCCCTCCCCCTTCGGGGATGAAGGACTAGCAGCGCCTCCTATTCCAACAAGTCGGACGCGGCAACCTCGATTAGTCCAGAAGATCTCATCCGAGATCAACCTCTCTGTTTCAGGTAATCCTCAGAACATTGGCGCCGTTGTCGGGGACCCTGGAAGTCATCCCATCTCCATAGCAAGCAATCCTGGCAACGACCTCAACTCTGGATTAGAAGAAGGAACGCCGCTTAAGAACACGAATGCCACACCAAACTCCCTAAAGGACACACACCAATCCAAGGGAGATAAGCAGACTCAGAACACAGAAATTTTAGGTGCCATTCGTGAACAGCAGGATCATCTCAAGCAGCTCAAACAAGAAGCTGAACGTCAGCGCAAAGCCGAACGAGATCTCCGGAGAGAAACAAGATGGCGACGAGAACTGGAAGACAAACTTTTGAAGCTCGAAGCCGACCTCAAAACTAAAACCGCTCGGTCCAACTGCGAAGATAGCCCCCACAAGTACCAAGACCCGTTCACAAAAGAAATCATGAAGGCTAAAGTCCCGAAGGACTTCAAATCCCCTATCATGACCCCATATGATGGTACGTCTGACCCAAGTAATCACCTCAGCTACTTTAGAAGCCGGATGTACCTTACGGATGCCTCAAACGCAACCTGTTGCAAAGCCTTCCTGTTCATACCCTGGGTCGAGATGTCTGACCCGGGATGATCGACGACAAGCCGACCGACCTCTTCAGGTCAGGATCATCCGACCTCTTCTCCAAGAGCTCGGCCAAATCACCAGAAAAGCCCAAAAAAGAGCCCAAGCCTATAGAGATTAGGGCGGTTCCCTTGAAGATAAGATGACTTCACTCAAAGATAAAGATAAGATAACTATCTTATCTCCAAGAAGGTCACTCCTCACCATTATAAATACACTGGAGCACCCAGGTATAACTCATACTCTGATTCTACTAAAAACCTGCTTAATACCCTTGCTAACTTAAGCATCGGAGTCCCTTGCAGGTACCACCACCCTCCGGTAACGAAGGATCAGCACTACTACCAAGTCCAACAAGTCGGACACAGCGGCTCCGGCCACCATCATCAAGTCGGACACATCAGCTCCGACTAGTACAGAAGATCTCGTCCGAGATAGACCTACAGTTTTAGGTAACCCTCGAAACATTGGCGCCATTGCCGGAGAACCTGGAAGTCATCCCATCATCATGGCGGACAACCTTGACAATGACCACAACTCTGATTTGGATAACAGAACGCCACATAAGAACGCGGAGGTCACACTAGACGATACTTCTCAACCTAACAAAGACAAGAATTCACCAAACACGGGAGCCATAGAGGCACTTCAGGATCGCCCAAAATAACTCGAAAAAGAGGTCGAGTATCAACGGAAAGCTGAGAGAGACCTTACAAAAGGAAGCTACAGAGTTTGTAAAGACATGTCCACCATGTCAGAAGCATGCTAATTTCCACATTGCCTCACCAGAGGAACTCATCAGTGTAACCTCACCCTGGCCATTCGCAAAATGGGGACTCGACCTCCTTGGGCCCTTCCCCAAGGATCGGGACAGGTCAAGTTCCTCATCGTTGGGGTAGATTATTTCACAAAGTGGATTGAGGCAGAGCCCCTAGCTAACGCCACTGCTCAAAGAAGTAGAAAATTCCTAAATAGAAACATTGTCACAAGGTTTACGGTTCCACACTCCATCACCACAGACAATGGCACTCAGTTTACAGATGCAAGCTTCAGAAAATTGGTGGCCGACTTGAAAATAAAGCACCAATTCACATCCATAGAACACCCCCAAGTTAATGGACAAGCAGAAGCTGCCAACAAAGTCATAGTGGCTGGGTTAAAATGGAGATTACAGGACGCAAAGGGAGCCTGGGCTGAAGAGCTCCCACAAGTCCTATGGGCATATCGGACAACTCCACATTCCACCACAAAGAAATCACCTTTCCGATTAGCTTACGGAATGGAGGCAATGATCCCAGTGGAGGTCAAAGAAGGATCGCCCATAGTGATCCACTACAGTGAAGAGACCAACTCCCAACTTCAAAGGGAAGAACTCGACCTACTTCCAGAAATCCGAGAAAGAGCTCAGATCAAGGAAGAGGCGTTAAAACGTCGAATGGCCTCAAGATACAATCAGAAGGTAGTACAGTGAAGCTTTGCCAACAATGACTTCATCTTAATCCGAAATGATATCGGAACAAGTCGGCCGGGAGCGGGGAAGCTAGCGGCTAACTGGAAAGGACCCTACCGAGTCAGAGAAGTACTAGGAAAAGGCTACTACAGGGTGTCCGAACTAGAAGGGTGAGAGCTACCAAGGTCGTGGCATGCCTGCAACCTAAGAAGGTATTATAGTTAGAGGTAATAAAGATCTTACGTCAAGGTGCACTCTTTTTCCTGAAAAAGTTTTTTAACGAGGCGCCAAGCCAAGATTTATGAACTACCTAACTTAGAAGGGTAAAGCGCCCACATGTATATATTTGCATATTTTCTATTTCAAAAAAAGTTTTTTCAGATTTTCTACAAATCCTTTTATCAAGACGCATTAATTTGAAACGCAAAAAGTCATTGCCCGATCAAGATAAAACTACAGATCGGCAGAAAGAGAAAATCAAATTCACTGCTCGATCACGGTAAAGACCAACAAAGATGAAAACCGAATTCATCAAAGGTCGACCAAGCGAGGATCAAACTCAATTTCTACAAAATCGGCAAGATGAAAAGCGGCAAAAACAGAATAATGCAACAAGTTATCAAAAAGTGATCCATAAGAAAGGACCTGACGAGGTCTTAATAAAAATGGGTTGCTAAAAATAACTTAAAGACGGACCAACATAAAGAAGTCAGACCAGTCGATTACAACAACAAAATTTATAAAAAGTAAATCCTTAGAAAGAGGCCTGGTGGTACACGGAATCGTGATCTCAACACTTCTTCACAACTCTGCGTAACTGACCAGCAAGTGCACTGGGTCATCCAAGTAATACCTTACGTGAGTAAGGGTCGATCCTACGGAGATTGTCGGCTTGAAGCAAGCTATGGTCATCCTTGTAAATCTTAGTCATGCGGATTCAAATGGTTATGAGGTTTTGATAATTAAAATATAAATAAAACATAAAATAAGATAGAGATACTTATGTAATTCCTTTGTGGGAATTTCAGATAAGCGTATGGAGATGCTTTGTTGCTTCTGAACCTCTGCTTTCCTATTGCCTCCTTCCAACTATGCGTTACTTCCTTCCATGGCAAGCTGTAAGATCCTCTCAGTGAAAATGGTCCTCTACGGTTTCTGCACGGCTAATCAACTGTCGGATTTCTCGTCTCGGATGAAAAATACCAGGTACAGCTACCACATGGCTAATCATCTGTCGGTTCCCGCTAGCGTCGAAATAGAATCCATTGATCCGTTTGCACACTGTCACTTGCGCCCAACATTCACAGGTTTGAAGCTCATCACAGTCATTCCTTCCCGGATCCTACTCGAAATACCACAGATAAGGTTTAGACTTTTCGGATCCCAGGAATGGCTGCCAATAATTCTAGCCTATACCACGAAGATACTAATCTCATGGACTCGGTCTGTGTATTAGATATCCAAGAGAATATACTCCAGCTGTCGTCCAATGACTACGTTGAACATCATGTAGACCGCTTTGTGGTTGTCAGGCACGCGATCTTGGCTAAGCAAGTAACGAAGATTGGGTGATTGTTACGGGTCACCCCTCCATTCTGACTTAACTGAATTAAGTACAAGAGTATATCTTAGAGAAGAAGTAAGCGTGAATTGAATAGAAAACAGTAGTAATTGTATTAATTCATGAAGAATAGCAGAGCTCCACACCTTAATCTCTGGGGTGTAGAAACTCCACCGTAGAAAATACATAAGTGGAAAAGGTCTAGACATGGCCATGAGGCCAGCCTCCAAAACATGAACAATGGTCTATGAGAAAATAATATTAACAAAAGACGTAAAATAAATCTCTAAAAGTAATTTTTATACTAGACTAGTAGCCTAGGGTTACAGAAATGAGTAACTAAGTGCATATAGTGCAGAAATCCACTTCTGGGGCCCACTTGGTGTGTGCTTGGGCTGAGCATTAAAGCTTTTTCGTGCATAGGCTGTTCCTGGAGTTAAACGCCAGCTTTGGTGCCAGTTTGGGCGTTTAACTCCAATTCTAGTGCCAGTTTGGGCATTTTACGCCAAGATGTTTTAGGCTGTCTTTGGACGCTAGTTTGGGCCATCAAATCTCGGGCAAAGTATAGACTATTATATATTGCTGGAAAGCCCAGGATGTCTACCTTCCAACGCAATTGAGAGCACGCTAATTTGGCTTCTGTAGCTCCAGAAAATCCACTTCGAGTGTAGGAGGATCAAAATCCAACAGCATCTGTAGCCCTTTTTCAGCCTCTGAATCAGATTTTTGCTCAGGTCCCTCAATTTCAGCCAGAAAATACCTGAAATCACAAAAAAATACACAAACTCATAGTAAAATCCAGAAATATAATTTTTGAATAAAAACTAATTAAAATATAATAAAAAATAACTAAAACATACTAAAAACTACGTAAAAACAATGCCAAAAAGGGTGTAAATTATCCGCTCATCACAACAGCAAACTTAAATTGTTGCTTGTCACCAAGCAACTAAAAATAAAATAGGATAAAAAGAAGAGAATATACAATGAATTCCAAACTTATCAATGAAAATTAGTTTCAATTAGATGAGCGGAACTTGTAGCCTTTTTGCCTCTGAACAGTTTTGGCATATCACTTTATCCTTTGAAGTTCAGAATAATTGGCATCTATAGGAATTCAAAATTCAGATAGTGTTATTGATTCTCCTAGTTCAGTATGTTGATTCTTGAACACAGCTACTTTATGAGTCTTGGTCGTGACCCTAAGCATTTTGTTTTCCAGTATTACCACCGGATACATAAATGCCACAGACACATAACTGGGTAAACCTTTTCAGATTGTGACTCAGCTTTGCTAGAGTCCCCAGATGGAGGTGCCTAGAGCTCTTAAGCACACTCTTTTTGCTTTGGACCACGACTTTAACCGCTCAGTCTCAAGCTTTTCACTTGACACCTTCACGCCACAAGCACATGGTTAGGGACATCTTGGTTTAGCAGCTTAGGCCAGGATTTTATTCCTGTGGGCCCTCCTATCCATTAATGCTCAAAGCCTTGGATCTTTTTTACCCTTACCTTTTGGTTTAAAGAGCTATTGGCTTTTTCTGCTTGCTTTTTTTTTCTTTCTTTTTCTCTTTTTTTTCACAAGCTTTTGTGTTCACTGCTTTTTCTTGCTTCAAGAATCAATTTTATGATTTTTCAGATTATCAATAACATTTATCCTTTTTCATTATTCTTTCAAGAGCCAACAATTTTAACATTCATAAACAACAATATCAAAAATATGCACTGTTCAAGCATTCATTCAGAAAACAAAAGGTATTGCCACCACATCAAAATAATTAAACTAATTTCAAGATAGAATTTGAAACCATGTACTTCTTGTTCTTTTGTAATTAAAAACATTTTTCATTTAAGAAAGGTGAAGGATTCATAGGACATTCATAGCTTTAAGACATAGACACTAGACACTAATGATCATGTAATAAAGACACAAACATAGACAAAACATAAAGCATGGAAATCAAAAAACAGAAAATATAAGAACAAGGAAATTAAGGAACGGGTCCACCTTAGTGATGGCGGCTAGTTCTTCCTCTTGAAGATCTTATGGAGTGCTTGAGCTCCTCTATGTCTCTTCCTTGCCTTTGTTGCTCCTTCCTCATGGCCCTTTGGTCCTTTCTGATTTCATTGAGGATAATGGAGTGCTCTTGGTGCTCCATCCTTAGTTGCCCCATGTTGGAACTCAATTCTCTTAGGGAGGTGTTGATTTGCAACCAATAGTTTTGTGGAGGAAAGTGCATCCCTTGAGGTATCTCAGAGATTTCTTGATGAGGAATTTCCTCATGCTCTTGTTGAGGTCCATGAGTGGGCTCTCTTGTTTGCTCCATCTTCTTCTTAGTGATGGGCTTGTCTCCTTCAATGAGGATGTCTTCCTCTATGACAATTTCAACTGAATTGCATTGGGTACAAATGAGATGAGCAAAGGCTAACCTTGCTGATGAGCGGATAATTTATACGCTTTTTGGCATTGTTTTTAGTATGTTTTTAGTATATTTTAGTTAGTTTTTATTATGTTTTTATTAGTTTTTTAAATAAAAATTACTTTTCTGGGCTTTACTATGATTTTGTGTATTTTTCTGTGATTTCAGGTATTTTCTGGCTGAAATTGAGGGACCTGAGCAAAAATCTGATTCAGAGGCTGAAAAAGGACTGCAGATGCTGTTGGATTCTGACCTCCCTGCACTCAAAGTGGATTTTCTGGAGCTACAGAAGCCCAATTGGCGCGCTCTCAACTGCGTTGGAAAGTAGACATCCAGGGCTTTCCAGCAATATATAATAGTCCATACTTTTCTCAAGATTTGATGGCCTAAATCGGCGTTCAAAGTCAGCATCAGAATTCCCGGCGTTAAACGCCGGAACTGGCACAAAAGTGGGAGTTAAACGCCCAAACTGGCACAAAAGCTGGCGTTTAACTCCAAGAGAAGTCTCTACACGAAAATTCTTCAATGCTCAGCCCAAGAACACATCAAGTGGGCCCGGAAGTGGATATTTACGTCATTTACTCATTTCTGTAAACCCTAGGCTACTGGTTCTCTATAAATAAGACCTTTTTGCTATTGTATCTTTACCTCATGACACATTACACGTTTCATTTTGTATCTTCTATGGCATGAGTCTCTAAATCCCATGGTTGGGGGTGAGGAGCTCTGCTGTGTCTTGATGGATTAATGCAATTACTACTGTTTTTCCCATTCAATCATGCTTGTTCTATTCCAAGATACCACTTGTTCTTCAACCTGATGAATGTGATGATCCATGACACTCATCACCATTCTCACCTATGAACGTGTGCCTGACAACCACCTCCGTTCTACCTTCGATTGAGTGTGTATCTTTTGGATTCCTTAATCAGAATCCTCGTGGTATAAGCTAGAATCCATTGGCGGCCATTCTTGAGAATCCGGAAGGTCTAAACCTTGTCTGTGGTATTCTGAGTAGGATTCAAGGATTGAATAACTGTGATGAGCTTCAAACTCGCGAGTGTTGGGCGTTAGTGACAGACGCAAAAGAATCACTGGATTCTATTCCGACATGATCGAGAACCGACAGATGATTAGCTGTGCTGTGACAGAGCGCGTTGAACATTTTCACTGAGAGGACGGGAGGTAGCCATTGACAATGGTGAAACCCAACATACAGCTTGCCATACTTTAATTTTTCGAAAATTTGTGTTTGATTTTCTAAAAATTTCAAGTTTGGTGTCTTTTGTGCTTTTATTTACTTAAAAATTTTGTTTTGAAAATTTGTTCTTGGTGTTCATCTTGAACTTCAAAGTGTTCTTGGTGTTCATCTTGACATTCAAAGTTTTCTTGTTTGTTTTCTCTATATTGATTCAAAATTTCTAAGTTTGGTGTCATTTTGTTGTTTTTCTCTTTCCTCATTAAAATTCAAAAATCAAAAAAATATCCTTTCCTTTTTTTTTTCTCATAATTTTCGAAATTTTGCATTAATTTAGTCAAAAATTTTCAAAATCATATTTTTTAGTCAAGTCAAAATTCTAATTTCAAAAAAAAATTAATTTTTTTTTCAAATCTTTTTCAAAAAAATCAAATCTTTTTAATTTCTTCAATCATACCTTTTCAATCAAATCTTTTTCAAAATAATTTTCAATCATATCTTTTTGATTGCTCTTTTCAAAATCTTTTTAATCAATTAATTAATTTAGTTTTCAATTTGCTTTGATTTTATTTTATTTTAGTTTTCAAAATTTTATTTTATTTTCTATTTATTTTATTTTATTAATTTCGGTTACTTTTAATTAAAATAAAATAAAAACAAAAAAAAATATCAACATCATCTCCCTTTCTCCATCATGGACCTAAGTGGGAATGAGCAGTCCAGAAGAAATCTGGGGTCATATGCCAACCCTATTACAGCTGCATATGGGAGTAGCATCTGTATACCCCCCATTAAAGCAAGCAGCTTTAAGCTAAATCCTCAACTCATTATCATGGTGCAGCAAAATTGCCAGTATTCCGGTCTTCCACAGGAAGAACCTACTGAGTTTCTGGCACAGTTCTTACAAATTGCTGATACAATACGTGATAAAGAGGTGGATCAGGATGTCTACAGATTATTACTGTTTTCATTTGCTGTAAAAGATCAAGCTAAGAGGTGGTTGAATAACCAACCCACAGCAAGCATAAAAATATGGAGACAGTTATCAGACAAATTCCTGAATCAATTTTACCCCCCAAAAAGGATGACACAGCTAAGGCTGGACATCCAAGGCTTTAAACAAGAGGATCATGAATCCCTTTATAATGCCTGGGAGAGGTACAGAGGTATGCTAAGGAAATGCCCCTCTGAAATGTTTTCAGAGTGGGTACAGTTAGACATCTTCTACTATGGACTTACAGAAAAAGCTCAGATGTCCCTAGACCACTCAGCTGGTAGATCTATACACATGAGAAAAACAATTAAAGAGGCTCAAGAACTCATAGATACAGTTGCTAGAAATCAACATCTGTACTCAAACAGTGAGTCCTCCATAAAAGAAGAGGCTATGGCAGTAACTACTGATCCCAATCCTCAAGAACAGATTGTTGAACTTAATCAGCAATTACTTCTTATGACAAAACAATTAGCAGAATTCAAAGAGATGCTCCAAGACACTAAAAATGCTAACAAGAATATAGAAGCACAATTGAATCAGACAAGACAGCAGCTATCTAAACAGATAACAGAAAAATGCCAAGCTGTCCAACTAAGGAGCGGGAAGACATTGAATAACTTAGCTCAAAATAGAAAAAAGTCAAGAAAGGAACAAATGAGAGAGGATGACCAAACCACTACCCAAGATCCCTCTGAGGACATCAAGAGCCCAGAGAGGAATAACTCTGGCGTTCAAACGCCAGAAAAGGGTAAGAAAGTGGCGTTAAACGCCCAATGGGAAGCCAAATCTGGCGTTTAAACGCCAGAAAAGGGCTGCAATCTGGTGTTAAACGCCCAAAAAGCATCCAATCCTAGCGTTCAAACGCCACAAAGGGGCCAGACACTTGCAAGTGCTGATAACAACCCCCTTAAGCAGGCTTCTTCAACCACTTCTGTAGGGAATAAACCTGCAGCAACTAAGGTTGAAGAATATAAAGCCAAGATGCCTTATCCTCAGAAGCTCCGCCAAGCGGAACAGGATAAACAATTTGCCCGCTTTGCAGACTATCTCAGGACTCTTGAAATAAAGATCCCGTTTACAGAGGTACTTAAGCAAATACCCTCTTATGCTAAGTTCATGATTGAGATCTTAAGTCATAAGAAGGATTGGAGAGAAACTGAAAAAGTGTTTCTCACTGAAGAATGCAGTGCAGTCATTGACATGATTGTCAAGGTTGGGCCATTTGCCTTTCCCACTGACTTTGTAGTGTTGGAAATAGAGGAGCACAAGAGTGCAACTCTCATTCTAGGAAGACCTTTCCTAGCAACTGGACGAACTCTTATTGATGTACAAAAAGGGGAAGTGACCCTGAGAGTCAATGAGGATGAGTTCAAGTTAAATGCTGTCAAAGCTATGCAGCATCCAGACACATCAAATGACTGCATGAGCACTGATATTATTGACTCTTTAGTGGAAGAGATCAATATGACTGAGAGTCTTGAATCAGAGCTAGAAGACATCCTTAAAGATGCTCAGCCTGATCTGGAGGAATCAGAGGAAATAAAAGTACCTCTGAAAATCCCTCAGGAAGAGGAGAAATCTCCTAAACCTGAGCTCAAACCACTACCACCATCCCTAAAATATGCATTTCTGGGAGAGGGTGACACTTTTCCAGTGATCATAAGCTCTGTTCTAAATCCACAGGAAGAGAAAGCACTAATTCATTATGCAAAGAGATGGAGAAACCCTCTATGAATATTGAGAAAGGTTCAAGAAGTTGTTGGAATCTTGTCCTCACTTTCGCATTGATGAATTGGTGTTCATAAGCTATTTTTGCCAAGGGTTGGTCCCTCAAGACAAGCTTCTTATTGTTGCCTCAAGTGGATGATCTCTCACTAAGAACAAAACCACAAAAGAGGCTTGGGAGGTCATTGCGAATTTGGCGGATTTAACTCAATATTTAAGGACAAGGAATACCCAACCGAAGGCCATAAGTGAAGTCTCTCCTTCCGGTGATGCTATATTGACTAAGACGCTTGGTGAAATGACGGTCTTAATAAGGCAAATTACTCAAGGTCAACAAATTCCACAAATGTTGCTACCTCCACCCCAACCTCCTAGAATTGAAGGGCCTTCTAGATCTTGTGTTATTTGTGTTTGAAATGGTCACTACACCGATAAGTGTCCTCAAATCCAAGAGGACAACACATTAGAGGTGGCATATCCTTATCCATAAAGGTCCAATTTCAACCAAGGCAATCAAGGATCTTACTACTATGGAGGAAAACAAAGTCAAGGGTGGAGAGACAACTCCAATCAAAGGTGGAATCAACCATCTCAAGCTCAACCTTATTCCAACCAACAAGCCTATTATCATCAACCTTCTAAATTCCAACAACCTTACCATCAACCACCACAACCTCACTACTAATCATATCAACCCCAAAGCCCACCTCATTCCCAACGCAATCAATAATCACATTCCCAACCTCAAGCAAGATATTAACCACCACACACTAAGCCTACCCTCCCTCAAAATAATCAACCTTCCTCTTCAAACCAACCTCATATGAATGATGCACTTCAAAGCTTCATGCAAGAGCAAAGGGAGTTCCATAAGAAGCAAGAAACGTACATGGCAACCATTGCCGAAGCCTTATCCCGTTTGACCCTTTCTCCTTCAAACACTCACAATACCCACCAAGCTTTCACTTCTAGTGGTCTACCTTCTCAACCTCAACCAAACTCCAAGAAAAGCATTAATGCTATTATCCTAAGGAGTGGTACCAAATTAGATAAAGTTGGTCTTTAACCTACAATTTTGAGCAACGAACCCCATAATGAAGAAATAGAAGAAGAAGTGGAGGTGGTTGGAGGTGAGAGGGAGGATGTTGCAAGAAAAGAAGAGGATCTATTGAAGGTCAAGGAACCCAAAAGGAAAAATCCCCTTGAAGAGCTTACACCAATTCCTTTTCCAACGGTAGCTAAAAAGGCTAAGAAACATAAGGACTTTTGACCCCAATGTGGTGGAGATCTTCAAGAATGTGGAAGTTACCGTCCCTCTTTTTCAAGCCATCCAACAATTTCCAAAGTACGCTAAATTTCTAAAGGGTGTTTGCACTCAGAAGGAGAAAATTGGTGAGCTAGATAAAAGTCCGATGAATGACTCTATTTCTTCTCTCATTCCGAAAAAGAGTAATGATCCCGGTCATTGTTTGGTGACTTGTGTGATTAGTGGGATGGAGTTCATGGATTGCATGTGTGATTTGGGAGCTTGTGTGAGCATTATACCCCTCCCTATCTATGAAAAGTTGAACTTGTCACCATTGAAGCGGTCCGGAGCAAGATTTGTGTTGGCGGACAAAAGTATTGTCTCGGTTGTGGGAATTACGGAGAATGTATTGGTAAATATTCAAGAGTTGCTATTCTCGGTGGATTTTCACATCTTGGAGACCCCTCCAATTACCTCGGACAAGCCATCCTCTATTCTCCTTGGGAGACCATTTTTGAAGACATCTCGATTTAAGTTGGATGCATTTTCGGGAGCTTACTCATTTGAAGTCGAAGGGAAAGTAGTGAAATTCACTTTGGATGGATCCAAAAAACCAACCCTTGAAGTATACTCTATCTTTGGTTGTGACCTAATTGAAGAGCAACTAATTGAGCTTAATGAGGAGCATGAAGAAGAAAAGGTTGTCAAGGAGCCTAAGTCATTAGAGCATACATAATCCAAGCATGCCAAGGAGTTAGAGATCTTCTTCCTTGGAGTGGTTCCAAATGTTGATCATTGAATTCATGCATGTCCAACTTAAGGACGTTAAACTAAAGTGCTAGGTGGGAGACACCCCACCGTGGTAACATTGTTCTAACCCTTCTCTTTTTGTTTATATTTTGACTTAATTACTTTTTGTTATGATGGTTCACATAGGATTAGTTTAATCTTTGAGCATAGATAGGTTAATTTGAATATGGATCATGAATGTATGAATTTTTTGGATGTTTGGGGTTGAAATTTGGTTGAGATAAGGTTTAATACCTTAGATTTTAAGAAAGAAATTTTTGGAAAAAAAAACAGCGCATCATGTGTACACACACCCTTGTGCGTACGCACACCCTTGTGCATATGCACACAATCACAAAATTTTGCATCATGTGTGTGCGCACCACCTGTGCGTACGCACACTAGCCTGTGCAGCCCCTGTTGGGAGTGCTCGCACCCCTCTGTGCGTGTGCACCTCATTATGTTTCGCGCTCTTGCGTGCGCACCCTCTTGTGCAGACGTACACCACCCCTTTTCGCGCACTGTATGCGTACGCACCCGCTTGTGCGTACGCCAACTCGATTACACTCCCTCTATTGGGAGCGCTTGCACGCCCTATGCGTATAAACCCTGGCATTTTTTTCTCTTGTGCATACGCACAAGGGTGTGTGTACGCACACAGGTGTGCGCACGCACACATGATCCTTCCCCAAGTTATAAAAAAAAAGGGAGAGAGATTTTGCCTTCTTTGCGAGTGCACAACTTTGTGCGTCCACACACCAGCTTACACCCCTTCTGTTGGGAGCGCTCGCATGCCTCTGTGCATCCGCATCCCCTCTATTTTCGCTTCTTGTGTGTACGCACGAACCTTTGTACGTACGCACAAAAAATGTCAATCTGGGCGTTAATCAGGGAGATAACCCTGTCAAGCCAGCAGGTTTCAAACCTTCTTCTCCTTCCTTGCTACTGTGCTCCAGTCCGACCAACCCCTCCTGGAGACCCTACCGCCAGCGCGCTGCCGCCAGCGCGCTGCCGCCAGCACACTGCCACCATTCAACCGCCGCCACCACCCTCTTTCTTTCTTCTTCTTTTCTTTTCTTCCGCTTTCTCCGATGAGCTTCTCTATCCTCTGTAGAGCTCTGGTGTGTCTCTGGTGAAGCTGACCGCCATGACCTCGCAGTGGTTATCACAAGTGCCACTTTTTCATCATCTCCTCTTGCATTCTTCATCCTTTTATTTTCAGGTTTTATTTCTTTTTGTGTTAATTTGTTTGCTTGTTTTAAATTCAGTTGAATGAATTAGGTTGAGTTTATTGCTTTGTTTAATTATCATTGTATTGCAAGTATTTGATCTATGAATTATTGGGTTGTTATTGATTGAATTTGAGCCTGAATGTGATAAGTTTGTGCAATGTACATTAAGTGTTCGATGAAATACCTAAGTGAAATTTTTGTTTGATTCATATGAAATGGCCATCATATGCTTTCAACATCTTCTTGTTTGGCATATTCTATGATTTGTGCAACATCAAATATGATTCTTGATGATGTTAAACCTGAAATTATCCATGCATTTCCTTGTTTCTTGAACTTGAAGTTTCAAACACCCATGAGTTTCATAATTTTCCTTTATTGCTAATGGGTGACTTGTTTAGGAATACATTAATATTAATTGGATTCAATTTTTCATTGTTCATCCTAGCAATTGAATTAAAGTAATCATATTACAAGTGTTCACTCCTTGTTGTCTTGATCACACATCTTTTGCTTTAACTCAAGCACATTGTTTACGTGATTCTCGCATTTTCCGGATGAACAAATAATATCCAACTTGGCTTAAATGGTTATTGTTGTTGTGTACCTTCATATCAATGAGCTTTCATTTCCACAACTCCAATACCCATTTTTGAAAAGATCCTCAATTAAGCATTTGAATTTTCTTGACATTGTTCGTGCTTCCTCATTGTTCTTGTTTTGTTGTTACCATATGATCTTGAAATCTTTTTTTTTTATCTATCCTTTTCAGGATGCACTGAAAAGGCAAAGAACTGGTTTCACTACCGGTGGATCCAAAAAATACTCTTCCGTGCCCCTCCGATCATCGGAGCGAAAAACCGAACACCTTTTCCAATCGAAGAGCCGACCTCCAATATGACAAGCTTGAAAAGAGGTCAATCCATTGGGAGCGGAAGCTCAAGGTTCCAAATAAATATGCGGCGCTCATCCATAAAAGAATTGCCTCACTTCATTGAGGATTTCTTGAACAAGACCCCATTGAAATAAATGAGTCTATAGTGTGGGAGTTTTATGCTAACTATCAAGCTTGGGAAGAGGAGACCGTATTCCTCTGAGGGAAGACGTTGGATACTTCCAACAAAGCTTTCGAAGCTCTTTTGAAGATTTTCCACATTTCGCCTACTAAGGATGCATACTCAAGAATCAAAGTGGATGTGCTTAAGTGGAGGATGTCCTTGGCTCCAATTCTGAAGAAAATCGGCTATCCCGGTGCATCTTGGGAATATAGCAAGGGAGAAAAAGTTATTCCCGTTAGCATTGCTTATTTTGATTTGACCACCAAAGCACGCATTTGGCAACAAATAGTGGCCGATTATATACTTTCCAGCACCCATGCTATCCATATCCGACTTAAAACCGATGTATTGCTTTGGGCTATTCTGGAAGGTAAGAAGATAGTTGTCTTGCCCCTGATTCGACATTCCCTTTCCATCGCTTGTGATGAGATTTGCTATACTAGTGGGGGTAGAGAGGCGACCTACGGACATCATGTTCAAGATTCCAATTGGTAACCAATTCATTCCAAGTGGAGATTCGGATAGGTCCGCAAAGAAGCCACCCTTCAAGAGGAAAGCACCTGAGGCATCATCATTAAGACCACCACTTCATCAGTACCAACACCTTTTATCTGGCCTCTTTAAGATATGGTCCAGGACTTGTTGCATGATATCCGCCATATTGAGTGCCTTAATCACAAGCGTTTTGGCTGGGTGGCAGCAAGACTAGAAGGAAGACATCCTGGCCCAATTCCAATAGCCTCACCTGAGCTGGTTGGGAAGGATGATGGTGAAGATGATCAACCCGAGCCCTAGTATCCACCAGCTAAAGGTGGAGCTTCTTAGATTCTTATCCTCCGGATTGCGTGCATGCACGAAAGACTGTTCATCGATTAAGTGTAGGGGAGGATTCGCAACTTTGGGTATGTAAAGTTCTCTTTCTAAATACTTTGCAATACTTTCTAGTTTTTTGTAATTTAGTTTTTTCTTTTTGTTTTTGTGAATATTGGTTAGAATTTTATTTTATTGCACTTTACTTAGTTTGCCTCATATATCTTAGTTACTTATAATTCTATGGTAGTAAATATTTGCATTTCCATGTTGCATGGTATAGGAAATAAGTTTGGTAAAAATAATAAAGGAATTTTCAAGAAAATCTCTTAAGGCGTTCCATTGATTAGATTTGAGAATTTATTTTTCAACTTGCTTGAAATATTCTTCTTATGGAACATAGAAAAGAGCTAGAACAAAACACCTAGTGAGATTTGAGCTTTGATGGATGGTTGCACTTTTTCAACGACAAATTTTGTTCTTGTGTGTTGTACTCCTTTATGATTGTGATCTTAGATTTGCTTGAATATCTATGTCCTATATTTGATGTTTTAAATGCATTTAGTATGATTGAGGCCATTTTTTTGAAATCGAACTCACTTAACCGATATAGCCAACTCTTACATTTACCATTGTAACCCACTTTTGAGCCTTTTAATTCCCCTTTTTGTTCTGATTTTAATCACATCATTCTCCCTGAAGCGAAAAACTATTAATGTCCATGAATTGCTTCTTTGATTAGCATGGGTTGAGTAGTGTGTGTTACTTAAGTGTGGGAGAAATTTGTTGAAAAACATTGGTGATGAATTTACATTGGGTTTTCATTAAGAAAATTTTAGAAAAATAGGTGAACACTCATGCATTCATTGTTTAAAACATTTGCATTTCTTTTTGTTGATAAAAATAAAGAAATTTTGTGCATAATAGCATATGAAATAAAAAGTTAAATAAAGAATGCATATGTATGTATCTTGGAAAGAAAATGCATGAGTAAATGTGAGAAAGGAGATAAATAGGAGGTTAGGTTGTTTTCTTATGTGTACATGGAATGATATAGGATTAGGTGGATTGCTTGAGTTAATCAAAGATCCAATCTTCTAGTCCACTTAACCATATTAATCCTACCCTTAACCTAACCCCATTACAACCCTCCAAAGACCTCATGATATTTGTATTCAAGCATCAAGTATTTGTCGATTCTTAGATGAGCAAATCCTAGAAAAATATGATTAAAGGAGAATTGAGTGATTAAGCCCTAAACACTGAGCGATTAGAGCGTATACACATCCGGTGAGAATCTCAATTGCTTAATCCTATGCTTTCATCTTTCATCTTGGTTTTCTTACAAGTTGTGAAATTAATTTTTGAAAAAAAATTCAAATCAAATCTTTGGACATTGATCATATTACATTGACTCTTTGCCTTAGCCCTAAGGCTGGCTTTAGATTGATTGGAATTCTAGTGTTTGTTTTTTCTGATTTCGGTAGAGACCTTAGAGTAGATATGAGTAGGTAATATCTAGGATAGTTGCATGCATGTAGTTAGTAAATTAAATAAGTTGTTTGCCCTTTCACTCGTCTCCTTTGATTGAGATTAGCATGAGGACATGCTAGTGTTTAAGTGTGGAAGAATTGATGAATCCATATTTGATGGTAATTTTTTGTTGGAATTGAGTGGATTTCATCATATAAACCTACATTTATTCCCTTAAATAGCATGCTTTTGAGTTTTTCTCCTAAACTTTGCTTGATTGTGAAAACATGCTCTTTTGTGCTTAATTTAATTAATTTTATTCCATTTGCATTCTATTCGATACCTTGATATTTTTTGTGAGCAATTTCAGATGTAATAGGTAGGAATGGCTTAGTAAGAATGGAAGAGAAGCATGCAAGAGGGAGGAAACATGAAGACACAAAGGAGAAAAGCTTTGCGAAGTGTGCGTGTCCAAAACCTCTTGTGCGTACGCACAGGTACCAGCGAATGACTTCATTAAAAAGTCATGTGGCTCGCGAATTGAAGGATTTGCAGGCCCAAATCTAATGGCCTAGAGCTTATATGGAGGGGGCAACACTTGAGGAAACATAGGTTATCATTAGGAGTAGTATTAGATAGTTTTAGGAGGCTTTAGGTTTAGTTTTTCTCTAAGTTTTCTCTCAACTTTCTTAGGGTTTTAATTGGAGTTTATATTGCAAAGTGATATTTCCATTTTGATCTTGGATTTTTGCTTGCCGCCATTGTAAGTATCACTTGATTGTTCCCTTTTATTACCACATTTTTTATACTCTTTCTTGTAGTTAAAGACATATTGTTAATATATACATACTTTTTGTAATTTTGATTCCTAGTTGATGAATTTGATGATTGATAATTATTATATGCTTGGTTGAATTACTATTGTTGATTTTGATTATTTGTTGCTCATAGTTTCAAGCATTTTTTCAATTTTGCCATGTTTCATGATTATGCCCACCAAGTATTTGTGGAAATGTCAATTTTGATTATGAGGTAAATTTTCACCTCTTGACTTGGAAAAAATGAGCATATGGGGTACTAGAGTTGTAATGTCCAACATTTAGTGATAATTCTTGGACTGTTAATTGTTTTTGTTTCTACTAACGCTAGCTTTTTAGTAAGACAATTAGTAAGTGAGCTAGGATTTGTGGATTAAGAATAACTATGCTCACTTGACTAACTCTTCGATGTTAAGGATTAACTAGGTGAGATTAATTCATCATAATTGTCATAGTCGTAGTTACAACAAGGAAAGGATTCCCTAGCTTATCCCAAGCCAAGATTCCATTTATGTTTTGAATCATACATACACATCAATCACTTTCAAACATTACTTTTTCATATTACATAGATAGTTCTTTAATTGGTTTATTAGTTCATTAGTTACAATTTTGATTGTTCTTTTATTCCTTCAATTGTTTGCTTTGTTATTGAAAACTCCCTTACTTTTCACAACTAAAATTGTGCACTTGTGGTCACTAGTCCCTTGGAAAGATGACCCAGGATTCTACTCTTGGATTAAATTAGTTTTAAATTGTGACATCTCTAATCTAAACTTTGGTTGTGAGTCATTTTGTTAGTTGGGACTATACATGCAACGTTAAATCCCATCTTTCCTCCCTTATGAGAAAGAGATTTCCTAACCGACGATCCGGTAAGCACCAGTGCATAAGAAGAAATATAAGACCTCCACGCGAGTCAGGAGCTCCAAGTAATCACAAACTAATTTGAAAGTTTGGATGGCCATCAAGCTATTAAGATGTAGCTGAGACGACGCCACCGAACATCGATTCAGCAAGGCCTGAACAAACAGGGAGAAGGGAAGTTGCACCCCAACTGTGTAAATATTGACTCATAGACCCACAACCAGTCAGTGACTCGAGGAGTCAGGGTTTATATAGCAGACCCTCTCATCCATCCCGAAAAGTGAAAGCTCATATTGTCGCTCCGTCTCGCCACCTTCACAAATCATGCCATCATCATGCAACTTCTGGAGATTCTCCTCCGTAACCCGCGAGGGCGTCCCTCACACGTCAGAGATAACCTAATAATAAGCGTTAGGAATGCTCCCAGCCAGGACAACGGGAGCCCTAGCGCCCTCAGCTCTCCGACGAACCATACCTAAAAATGAAAAGGGGCACCACTTTCAACCCACTTTCCGGAGCAAGAAAACCATACAAATTCTATGCTAACGCGCCTAAATAGAAAGGGCATCCTCCCCCCTCTTTTCCTCTACTAATTCCTACAAAACACGAACTATGGCACATGTATTGATGAATTTATTTTTGATGATTTAGAATTCTAAAATAAAATCTCGTTGCAATATAGTTTCTAAACCAATACTAATCCTTTCATACAAAAGATTGTATGTCACAAGTACAAACTCCTAAAATTATAAACCGAAGTATTTAAACCTCGGGTCGTCTCTCAAAGGAATTGCAGGGTAGTGTTCTTGTTATTGGCTATGGACATGTATATTTTGGGGTTTTGGATGAGAAACAATAAGAGTAAATGGCAATGGAAATCAAATGACAAAAAGGTCTTGGCAAGGTTTGGTGGTCAAGGCTCTCTATCCTTATCACTAACCATAATATGATAATTACAAGGATCGATCCCACTAAGTTATCTTCTAACAAGTAGAAGAAAGTCAAATGAGCTATATCAATCCAAATCCATAATTCCTAGCTATTCACTAATTGAATTAATGAGAGCTAGAGTTAATGGCTACCAACTATCAATTACTTGGACATTAGCAACTCAAGAATTCTTAAGTTACCTTTCCAAGCCAAGAGTGTAAAATCCTACTCTAACATCCTCTCAAGCATTTTGACAAACACTTGAAAGGTATAAAAGAAAAGCATAGTAATTTGACAACAAAAATGAAATCTAACAACAATTATTGCAAAGAATTAACAACAACAATCAAAAAGAATATTATTGACATCAATTACCTCAAATTGAATTGAAAGAAAATAAAAGGAACAAGAGTAGATCAACAACAAAATATAGAAACAACATATAGGAAATTACAACAAAAAAATAGAAGAACAAGATGTAATAACAAAGAATTGAAAGGTAGAAGTAGATGAAAGCATGAATTAAAACCTAGATCTAAGCTTGTTGACCTAAACCTAATCCTAATCCTAGAGAGAAGTGAGAGCTTCTCTCTCTAAAACTACTTCTAAAACTAATCCTAATGTTGGAATGAATGAAATGAGTAAAAGATGCCTCTCCCCTTCAATCCTTGGTCCTTTTAAGTGTTTTGGCGCCAAAGTTGGTTTGGATTGGGCCCCACAGCCTTTGAGAATTCGCTAGGCACGTTTTCACTAAAAAAATCACATGCCAGTATCGACTCGTACGCGTACTGCATGCATGCGCGTCCCTTGAAGTTTTGCGATCCACGCGTGCGCGTACATTGCGCGTGCGCGTGGATGGTGCATCTCAAATCTAAGGCTTTTCCACGTGTTCTCCACTTTGCATATTTTTCTCTTCACTCCTTTGATCCATTCCTATCCCTTTTCATCCTGAAATCACTTAACAAACAAATCAATGCATCTAGTGGAATCAAAGGTGAATTAAAATCATCAAATTAAAGGCCTAAAAGCATGTTTTCACACTTAAGCATAAATTAAGGGAGAATCACGAAACCATGCTATTTCATTGAATAAGTGTGGGAAAAGGTTGATAAAATGCTCCAAATTCAACACAAGATAAACCCTAAAACGGGGTTTATCATGTAACAACTCTAATTTTTGCACTAATGCGAGTTTTTTTTTTTTAAATAATATTTTAAAGCGATTAGTTTTATTATGACGAGTCGATTTCGAATCCTAAAATAAAATAGATGGTAATATAATTTTATTATTCTCTTATTTATTTATTTTAATTGCTTTAATTATAATGGAGTCTAAATAATAATATTAATATTATTATCAAATCTGACTTTTGCCAATAAAATTAATTATTAGTATTTCTTGATGAACTTAAAGTTGCTATTATTATTATTATTATTATTATTATTATTATTTAAAAGAAAAAAAATAAAAAAGGGGGGGAGGTGGTCGAATGCCTTACGAAGTAAAGAAAAGAAACATGGAATCACATTAAACAATGGCATTTCATTAAACACAACCTTAATCATCATCATATATTATCATCAGCATATCCCTTAATTCTTTTCCCAAGTGACCAAACAAAATGGAGAAACAAAAACAAAAAAAACAAAGAAGCTTGCGACACCTAATCACTTATTATTGTAAGCATGACACCTAATCATTTTATATCATATTAATCATCATCAACTAATTTCATTTGGTTTCATTTCATGCACGGTAAGAAGAGAAGAGTAACCGAGAGAGAGAACCGTAATCCCACCGAACTTTTGGCTTCGATTTCTTGCGATCCGTAACTCCAATTAAAAATCTAATCCGGTAAAAGTATTTGTATCCTCCTCTACGTGTTGGCATCACTTTTGATCGGTGGAAGTTGACGGTGACGTAGCTCCCCTATTCTTTGAGATCGGCCAACTGGAGTTTTAGGAGGCACAGATGATTCCGGACGTTTTCTTCTTCGGCAGCTTGGTCAGAAAGCTTTCTCGAAACTTTGAATATTTTAATTTCGTACGAAGGTAGAGTTTTGGTAAATTCTCACTGATTAAATTTGAGTTGGATAAGTGAATAATTGTTGTGGTTATTGATGGAGTTTGGCTACTTTATATTGAATTTTGTGGATATATTGTCATATGTGATTAAGCTTGTGATTTGGTTATGTTTATGCTACCCAAATCGTAATAATGAGAATAATTTGGGGCTGTCATTGTGTTAGTTTTGAATAAAATAGGTGAGGTTTAATGGCCGAGAAATTAAATTAAAAATTGTGAAAAAAAAATTGGTAACCGAAAAAGTTCAAAAAATAGATTTAAAATCAAGTATATATTTTGAACAGTCACAAGAAAATATTTTGATTTTGAAAGAGTTTTTGTCAGCAACTTAAATATTATTATTATTATTTTAATGCAGACTTAATTAAAGAACTTTATAATTCTTTTCCATAAGACGCTTAGGGAAAGGCGAGGGAACAATGTGAAGATGGTTTATATTATGAACGATAAGAAAGAAAGAAGAAGAAAGAAAAGAAAAGGAAAGAAAAATATTAAAGAAACCTCTGCCACAAAAGAGCAGAGAGCAAAGATTAAAATAATCTAAAGAAAGAATGAAACGAAAAGAGGATAAGTAGAAGTACTATTTGGCCTTGAGAACGAGCTGAGATGATTATGTACCTGCTAAAAACGAGTAGAGATATGGTGGTGAGTCCATCGAGATTTGCTTCCAGAGATACATTGGCCAATCTAGGGGATGGTCGCACCTGTAAGACAGAGGTTGCTTACAGAGGTTATCGATACATATATTGGCCAAAGAGAGCCTCACTTGTAAAACAAAGGTTGCTTACAGAGGTTATGGCACTGGAAACCAAACTCAGAAAAAGGTTGCTGAGTTACGTCGGGAGCGAGTCAAAACTGACAGATGAGCTTATTACCTGCAATGGGGCTAGCCATGCATCATTCTTGTTGTGCATTAGCATTTTACTTGATACGGTGAAATTGTTTGTGATTGTCTTCCTGTGTTTATGCATTCCTTACTATTTCTCTGAATTGTGGTGATTAGATACTTCTCGGTGACACTTGTATGTTTCATTGTGAATTACTTGAACTGTGGTAATCCTGACTAAACTAACTACCCCTAACCCTACTAAGAACTCCCAGTTCTTACCAGTTTTCTTCATCCCCTTCAGATGGAGACCAGAGTTCTGTTTTTCAAGATGGACCCTCCCTATATATATGAGGATATTGTACAGCATAGATTTTATGTAGTAGGTGTGGAGATTAGGACTCGTATATACATTCTGCGTGATCACCCCTTCAGTCATTCGATTAACACTCCACAGTTTAACCTCGATATGCCCTACGAGTTTTCATTGCAGTGGCTCCACCCGGATGCTCCATTTCACCCGTTCCATGATGGACCGGTGCCTCATCAGCATCGCGGTCAGTTTGCAGATCAGGTGGACCCTGAGTCTGAGCCAATGGAGAAGCATATTCCAAAGCCTGTACCAGAGGAGGATATCCTAGTAGAGCAGATCTCAGTATCTTTATCTGAGCCATCTTCTGAGGAGTCGCCTCTGCCTCCATTAGTAGACCGACGAGTGTTGGTCAGATCAGTAGCACGAGTGCCAGTACCCCTCCAGAGATTTCGAGATATCTAATGATGAGGATGAGGATCCTGAGGATTGTTTTGACGTGATTGTGATCTCCTCTGACGATGATAGCTAATGCTTGAGAGCTGAGGATGTGCCCTTTTTATAGTTTTTTGTATTAGCCTAGCTTTTGATTAATCTCTCACTTTTGATTGGACTCACTGAGAAAGTAGGGTGTACATAGTTGACTATTGATTCCCTATTATGGCTTGTGTATGTTTAATTAGCTGTCCTCGCAAATCTTTTATAAAGTAAAAGCTTTTTTCCAAAAATTCGATAGTACACTAATACGATTACAGGCTTAATAGTAAATAGTTAAAGTTTTTGGTAAGCAAATTGGTGACCCTCGGTTTTCAGTATGATCATGACGTACTGGAAATTGGGTCGTTACAGCACCCCTCAGTTTCCTAACTACCGCTACTCAGAAAGCACAAAGCATAATACTAAAGCAAACAAAATAAAATAGAAGCAACAAAGTTAACACCAACCTAATTTTGGAAAAAAAATGAACGAGAGAAGTCTAACAAAGCACCAGCAAACGCAGCTAAAAGTAACTTCAGGAAAGGGATACGAAAAGACGCTCAAGTAAAAAGGAAGAAGAAGGGGCAGTCACAGGTAAAGAATTTTCAAAGAAAGAGAGAAGTGAGCAATAACAGTAACAAGGCAAGAAGAAATAAAAGCCCAGAATCCCAAACATTTTTAAAATAAATAAGAGCGAAGGGTAAATTTGGCAAAGAAAACCAAAACTTCTTCGCATTAAAGCATCATTTATGATGTCTAGGTAACCACAATTGATAAAATTCCTCTTCGGAAAAAGCAACGGACAAGTAATGGGATGACCAAGCATTCCCCAGACTTCCGACTTCAACTAAGAAATCTGGACGTTGCCCTTCCTGTCAGGTTCATAGCTACATGGCAAAGATCAAAAGCTTCTTCGGCGATGAGACCAAGCACATTCACTCTCTCGCTTCGGGGGCAACTATTTTGGATTCGATTTTGGGTTCCCTCGCCAGAACAGTCTCCAAACTGGGTTACCTGAGTCCAGGCCTCCCTCACGACCCAAAATCGGCCTGGTAATTTCAAACCCTAACCAACATTTAAAATCGAATATCCCTCTTATTTTAATCAATAAAATAAGATAAGATAGCGACCACAAACTACTTTTTTAAATACGTGATGAATTCTTAACTCTTATTTATATCTCTCATATTCATTTTCACTTGAATATCGGAGTGTTTTTGTTGGTACTACTCCTACTATTCTAAAAAGATTCGATTCCATCATCACCGAAAACCAATGAATCTCTGATCCATTTTACCACCTGAACTAGTGACATATTGTACAAATAGTAATATGAAATTGTGAATTCAATTGATTATTGTGTTTGTATACTATTATTATGTCTTAAGGGTCAATAGGAAGATTTGATGGTGACGGTCATATCTATACATCACATTAGCATAGAGTAATGGTGATTAATTGGTCAGACAAATTACAAAGACCACAAATCCATACCAAGCCGGATATGCATATCTCACTACTCTTTCTACTAAATAATTCTCTGGCTTCCTCAAAAAGTAGGCTTGTTTTACTTATTGGCAATCATGCGGTGTCTTATTCTTTGAGAATTAATTGGGACCCATCGATGTGATGCACTAAGCAGAAATTGGAGAAAGGGGCCCACATCTGCCACTGTGTTACACTGTTTACCATTATAATGAGAAGAAAACAAGACATGATCACAAATAATGTCATTGTATTCTGTTTTCATCCCCACACGGCCACACCAAAGAGCATGCAAGAGAATTCTAAAGATTGGGTTTTGGAGTAGAGAATTGCAATGGAACAAATTAAAATAATAAAATGATATGATATTTAATTTAATAAATTTAGATTAACTAAATAATGTACATCAGGACTACTATGCAGCTTGGTAGAATTAATTTAATGCCATCTCAATTTCTATTACCGTATTTTCAAAATCATTAATTGAGAATTATATGTATATTTTAAAAACATTATATTTTCATCTGCTTTTGTACTTTAAAGTTTAAAGTAATCTGGTGCACAACTTTATTCATCTTATTGTTTGGTATTTAAATAATAAAATAAACATTTATCCGTTTTATTCTATTCTACTAACTTGTATTATTTTATCTTATTTTTTAATAAAAAATACAAAAATATGATCTTTTTAATTTACCAAATACAAAATAAATCATTTGTACTTTTAAAAAATACAAGATTTTTTTAAAAAAATTTTATCAAAATAAATCTAAGATACTTTCCAAAGTTAAAGGTGAAAAAAAGAGAGATCGAAGAATAACGGGTGGTGATCTTGAAACCACCACAAAACCTAAAAAAAACCGCTGTTAATTTCTGCCTTCCTTATAGTGAGAATTGATGTCTAAATAAAATCTCAATTTTCTTTATTTACAAAAATAATATATTACAAAAACAAATCTTAATAGACCTACGTGGGACAAATTAGGGAAGTATGTATGTTTATTATATGAGAAAATTTCACTCCCTTCTCATGCGAGATGCTAAAATGACACTTCTCTTCTTTCTATTTTATAAATGGACATTCTCTTCCTTTTTAATTTTTAAAAACCTTTTTCTTTAATCCATTTTAAACTTTTTGTATTAACTAAAATAAACCATTAGATTTTATTTTATATAATATTTATTAATTATTATAATAATTAATAAATATTAAATAAAAAAATTTTGATTAATTTTTATTATTAAATATTTTCGTAAAATAAAATAACTGAGATTAGGGAATCTGAGCAGTGGAAAACAACAACAATGGGTAATTATTAAACACAATAATTTTGTTGGGTTGGACCAAGGCAGTCAAACATTGCTGACTGACACCGGAGGATAGAAATCCACTATCTGCATGCATTGTTTGTTGCAAAAGAAGCCCTCCCATTAGATTCTTATGAAGATCAGAGAATTGAGGATTACGAATTTACGATTAATTAAGCCGAATCAACTTTAATTTACTTACGAAAATTATATAATTATGACAAAAATAAGATCGATTAACTTTAAATTAGTAATTAAAATATTATATTA
>NC_029785.2:29641171-29643223 GCF_000816755.2 Arachis ipaensis
TATAATATAAAATCTCAAAATATTTATGTGATACTTTGTAAAATTTAAAATAAAATAAAATTAAAACTCCACATTGAAAATGATGTGAGTGATTTGTTATTTTACCAAATTTATTACTGTGGAGTGTGGACTAGTCCAACTCCGAGATTCAAAGATCTTAATTACGTAGTGAGGACTGTACTACTTAGCTAGCTAGCATGATAGATGCGGACATTATTGAACGGAGATTAATTAGGTAGATACCCTTCTAAGCAATCACAATCACTATCACCACCCTGTCCCCAGGCCCCAGCAGTGTCTATAAAGCGGTGCCTTTTTGAATTTGGCCTCTTAATTATTGTCATTAATCTTGGAACCCTAGTTTAGGTCTTATTCTTGAAATGAATCCAAGATGTATAATTCATTAATTCCACTTCAGGTTTCTTCTGGCTACATACATTTTCAGAACGAGGTCATGTTTGTCGTTATATCCTCTTAATTAGTCCATGATATACTCCATGGTTCACACTATCACAATGTAAATGTGATTAAAAGGCTTTTTTTAATCATTAAATCATAGTCTAAATATTTCAATATTTATTGTACTTAATATTTAAAATGTAAAAATGGAAGACGTTTGAACCAGAAAGATTTATTCAGAATAATAGCGTTATAACCAGGGAAATAAAAGAAATAATACTATAAAATCAACAAAATTTATTATTTTTAAACATCAATTAGTCAATAATATTTAATAATATTAGCTAAAAATATAATATTAAACTATTGGGCTAAAAAAATATTGGATTATATACTAAAAGCGTTAACCAATATAAATTAAAATTACTAGCACTTAAACTTTTTCCATAAAAAAAAATAGTTCTCATAACAGGAAAAATTAGGAAAATTTTTTTTTTTTACTTGAGAGATAAAGTGTGATACTCACAGTATATTTTATAAGTAGAATTAAAAAAATATTAAAAGATTAAAAATCACATTTTACCTCTTCATTTAAAAAAAAAAATTGAGCTAATCTATTTCAGAGAAATTAGTATTTTAAATATAATAAAATTAGACGATCAAATAATTTTTCAACTAAGTCTAACCAAATCCCACTTATTGTTCGCATGCACTTCTTTTTTTCATATGTTAAGTAAAATTACTTAACCCAAAATTTTGAAAGATCACCTATCCAAAATATTGACATTCAACCAACAAATTAAAAATACATCTAATACAAAAATTTCAGTACACAGAACAAAAATTTTGATACATAGCATAAAAATTTTTAAAAAATCACATTTCCAAAATATTGAGACTTAACCAATAAAATGTAGATAACACAAAAATTTTGTTGTATAAGACATAAATTTTGGTATACAACATAAAAATTTTGATGTATAATAAAAAAATTTTTGAAAAATTATATGTCTATGACATTGATTCACCCAACTAACAAAATACTTTTGCATAAAAAGTTTATGTGTTATATATATCAATAAATTATATATTATGTGTAAAAATTTTTGTACTACATACATTAATAAATTTTTGTGCTTTTTAACAAAAATTTTTATGCTAAAAAAGCGCAAAAAAAGAAAAGAGTGTGATGTATGTGTGGGTTTTTTTTTTTTTGGTGAGAAACTTATATCAATGTAATTGGATTTGGTTATAAAAGGATTGTATGTGTAACATCATCGTTTAAAATATATTTTTATCTATAAAATAAATTTATATTTTAACTAAAATTTTGATATTTTTACTGGATAAATAAAGGATAAAAGAAAGGGCAATGTTAGGAGTTAGGACACTACCAACATTTTTAGCAAAAAGAAAAATGAAAAGTGGACTAATGTTAGTTTAAATACAAGATTAATGTAAGAGGAAAATATTGGTCACTTAATAATTTTTTAAAAGAAAAACCTAACCTTCTAAGATATTTAGATTTGTGATTGATCCTCTCTAAAATAGCAAAACTTTAAAAGACTATAATTGTTTAGGTTATATTTATATATACAATATTTTTTATAAATTAGTATTTTTATCCCTAATAATATTATAAAATTATTTAAA
>NC_029785.2:29643348-29643637 GCF_000816755.2 Arachis ipaensis
AATAAAAGTGATGAATTTATTTTCTTCTAAAACACATTCAGAGACATTTTTTAAAAAGTGAGTCAATTTTCATAAATATTTAAATCTTTTTGAGTTAAAACCCCTTAAAATCCCTTTAATATATCACCTCTAATTAAAATAAAAACCTAAAAACTGAAATAAAAAAGAAAGATATATAAAAATTATTTTATTATTTATATTTGTAAATTTAAAACAATTTAAAAGAAAAATAAAAACAAAAGGCAACAAACTTTACTGAACAAAAAGGAAAGAAGAAAGAGAAAGAAAA
>NC_029785.2:29643776-29663054 GCF_000816755.2 Arachis ipaensis
ATATTTGTTAAAATGTTAGTAATTATTATAAAATTAAATTTAAGTAACATTTATACTTAAATGTTAGTAAATATATTTAATTTTTTTAAAAAACTTACAAAAAGTGTTACCTATTCTATTTTGAATTAGTTTTCAAAATCGAAACCACACATTCCCTCGCTCTCACTCTTAGTGCTTTGAAACCTGAAAGTTCGTCTTCATCCTCCTCAATTTCTTGCTCCGTCTCTTTAATCTCTTCTCAAGATGGAAACCACAATTGCGTGTTCTGCTCTAAAATTTTGAATTCACCTCTTAATCCTCTTCAATCTCTTGCTCTGACTCTTCGATTTCTCTTTCGCCCCTGTCATCGAAACCTCCGTCGCACCATCGTCACCGTCAACGTGAGTTCTCTACTCTAGGATCTGAATTGGAAACTCTCAAGGCACTTAGCACATAATCTATTGTTTTATGCTTGTGTTCTTGTGTCTAAAGTTAATCTAGTTGAATTGAATCCATGTCTTCCGGAAATTGTGCCTTTTGTTAATCTCATGCTTCACTACTCATTTCAATCATTTTAAAAATGGAAAGGTTGATTTGATAGGTTCACAAGTCTTTCATGCTAGTTTTGTTACCTGATTGTACCTTGAGCGATTCATTAGCATCATGCAATGGAGTTTTTTATTACAGATCAAAAACGAGAAACTAACAGCACAAGCAACTTCTCTTAGTTTTTGTTGAATTCGTTTATTCATTTGGCTTATCAATTATAGCTAAAAAATTATAGTTAATGAATTTTCATTGTTATGCCAAGAAATGCATATGTTGTGTTTGATGAATGATGATGAATCCAAATTTTGTTAGTACGAGTTTTTTTAATGGAAGTTCTTTACTCTTTTGGAAGTGCATTTAAGGTGTTTGAAGAAATGCCTCATAGAACTTTATGTTACTATATATCTTATATCTTAGAGGAACATGGACATAGTACAATTTAAGAGAGTATGATTTGAGAATATACAAAATGAAGATTAATTTTTGTATCTGGTAAGTATGCCTCACAAAACTCTGTATTTTTATTTCCCCTTTATCCTTATTCTTTGAAGATTAATTTTTGTATCTGGTAAATTAGTGGAACACAAGGAAGTTTATATAGGCAAATGGATTTGTAAACTCCAAAGTCATGCAAGTTACTGTGGTTTGATAGATAGTCAAGACAAAGGTTTTCTTGAGAGCTGGTTAAATGGCTGAGTTGGATGCAAGAAGAGCATAAGTTCTTGGAAGTACAGCCAAAAGAATCATTCAGAGACAAATAAGAACCCATGTTGCACGGAAGGAATTCTTTGAATTGCATCAAGCTACAGTTTCTTTGCAATCTAATTTGCGAGGTATCATTGACACTACAACATTTTTGACCTATTGCAACATGTAAGGTAAGCAACACCTAAAAAGTGTTGTTTAAAATGATCAAAAACAATGCTTAATATTTGTTGCAATTAAATATTGCTATCGCCACACTTTTTTAACTAACACTACATAAGTGTTCCCTTTGATTAGATAGACAACACGTGAAAGGCGTTGCTTCAGCGAAATACACATGCAACGCTTACCATGTACATAAATTACACTTTTTTAGAATTGCTTTAAAAGTTTTAATAAGCTTTCTCATTATAAGTGTTGTCTAAAATATATAAGTATTTTTTTTTTGGTTAAAATTTCAATTTTTCCGCTAAATATATCAATAGAAAACCAAATGATTGAAATACAGAAACTTTTATTCATTCATCATCGCCATGCTCGATTATCAGTGCTCGCGTTTCTGCTCGTGCTTTGAGCTTCTCTATTTTGAGATTCTCATGTTCGATCATTACTGCTCGCCCTTCATCTCTGATTTCTTCCAATTTGCCGGTGTTCTTCTGCTAGTATTCACCATTGCCAGTCACTATTCTGCAGGTATTGATGATTCTGCCTCTGTTTTTCTTTCCTATTTTAGCATTTTTTTGGTTTTGAATCCTAATTTTTGGTTATATGAAACTTGTGCACGTTAGTTTTGAGGTAGCTACTCTCACGGTGTGTAGCTACAAATTAAAAGTAATTGGTTCTACTCTCACTGTGTTTATTTGGATTGAAATCTCTCTGTAGAATTTAATATTGAACGTTATTGTGTAAATTTAAGGGTTTGGTCAGATTTTGTGATTATGAAATATGGAGTTGTGAACTTTAACTTCAGCATTTTAGTATTCTTTCTTATTTGGTAAATTGAACTTTTACTCTTGGTTGACTTGTAATGTTCCCTTAGCAATTGTTGTATTCTATTATATAAACTTGTTTATTGGATCATATGATATAACTGCATATTTTATAGCCTAATTCTATATGTATTTACGGTTATCATCCTGAAATTAAAGTAATTTTGGTTTAGCTAGCTAGGTCCGCTGATAAATACTTCATGATCTGAATTGATAGCTTATTTAATTATTATCCTTTTAGATACTTCATGTTCTAAGGCCATATAAAAAACACAAATTGGATTACAAGTCTCATAAATGTTTATTTCTCTGCCGTTGTTGTTGCCTTTTTGCCTCTTAACTACTGCTCTGTGTTTGTCGCCATCTTTGCCTCTGTGCTTGTTGCTGTAGTCCTCCAGGTAGGCTGTCGTTCCTCAATTTGTTAATTTATGTCCTGAGTTTGTCGCCAGTCCCTGTTTTAGTGTCTTTTGTCTCATATAAGATAATTAAAGTGTTCATACTATTAATTTATGCCCTGAGTTTGTCTCTATCCCCTGTGCTTGGTGTTTGGCTTTTATTTTTATCTTGAAGGAGATTGATAAAAAAATATATTTATGGATCTTTGGTGAACACTAAGTGCAAATTGTGTGTATATAGCAAACTGTTGCGTCATAACCTCGTAAGATATTTCTATGGGTTGATTCTTCGTGATATTCTTTCTCACTCATTATGCATTTAGATGTGATTATATCCACATTTGACTATGGTAGTGGCTCTATTAGTGCCTATGATACCGGTGTCTAATTAGTAATTAATAATATGAATATCTGAATTTGGTTAACACTTGGGTCAAGTCATTACAATTTGTCTTTCCTCTTTTAATACAAACTTAATGTGCTTTATTGTATGATATTGATTTACAAACCATGGCTATAAATTCTGTGATTCTTTACAATCTTATCCACGAAACAATTTAGAATGGCATTTAGATACTTGTTTGCCTTCTTGTTGGCTTTATGCCTCTCACACCCTCCTCATTCTGTTCTTGTTGCACAAAATTTGCCATACAAAGCTGTGAATCTAGGAAATTGGTTGCTTGCTGAGGGATGGATGAAACCTTCTCTCTTTGATGGAAATGCCAACAAAGGTCTCTTGTTATGATTCTTTCTTTATTAAGGTCCACTTCATTTGCAAATTTAATAGAACTCCTTATGATTTCAGGATGGAACTCAAGTGCAGCTAATGCCACTAAGTTCCAGAAATATCTCGCTGCAGAAAATGGAGGAGGAGCTGATCTTGTTGCCAACTGTACTTCAGCTTCTGCTTCAGGTTGGGAAACATTCAAGGTACGTTGCTATATATGAAAGAATTCCATTTAGATCCATTTTTTGAGGCTTTAGGACTTTCGGTTGCATAAACCAAAACTATCTTAAGGGGGTTGAGAATGCTATTCTCTTTTAGATCTTGATGGACTTTGGTTGCTGAGAATTTTGTTTCTCAAACGTGATTTGGTTTGATTTGCTCAGCGCCAAGCCTTTTGTTGTTTATTAAGATAATGGTTTTGCTAATGAATATACCAAAATTATTTAGTGCTCTTGACGAATTTAGGTGGCAGTTATGAACATTCTGTTGGATATTCATGGCATTGTGATGGTTGTTATTAAGATCATTGGTTAATGTACTAACTGAAAATATTTCACTTGAAGATTTGAAAACAGAAAATTAGATTCTGCTGAATATGAAAGTATGCTGGAAATCCAAGAATTTAAAATAGAAAATAATTGTGGAAGGATTAATGAAAGAGAAAGGAGAAGCTAGAAAGGAGAAGTTAAGGAGTGAAGGAAAAGAGAAAAATGTTAGAATATGATAGAGCTATAATATACCTTCTGATTTACCCAAATAAAATAAAATAAATAGCTCGTTATGAAATAATGCAAATGTTCTAAATTGGATTCTGTTACAAATATTAGGACATTTAAATATATGACATATGAGTAATTTTATATGAATAGGGTATATTATATTGATACATGAAGAAATAAAAAAAATGGGGATTATAGCCAGATTTTAACACATTTTGATTGGGGGATTGCAGTTTGAATGGGCTTGGCAGCACCCTGTTGAATCCTTGGCCGTAAGGAAGGCAGCTGCAAATTTTAAATCCCTTTCGGGAGTTGCCAATAAGATCAAACTCGCATACACAATGCTCACCCTACCATCTTGGCAGATGTATGGTCTTTATTTCTTTATTGAGTTTGGAATTGAAATTCTCTTTTTGTTGGGCTATATTTCAGTTCAATTGAGTTAGCGCTAAGTTTTTCGCCATGCTTCCAATTATGCTCACTTCTTTTTTTCTGCTTCTCTCTTTTTGAAAATTTTGTAGGTTTGCTTTCATAGCTATAATATTTGCAAATTCATCTCAAGAGCCATTTATTTATAGGCATTTCCCTTTATTCTTGCTTTCACTCATTCCAAATATCATGGACTTCTTTTCTTTTACCAACATATTTTCTTTGTTTTTCTGGTCATTGCAGAAATATAGACTTGGAAAAAGCCAACCACAACTTGAAATCTGTTTTGGCAACAACAAACATGAAGGTAACTTGGTTATGGCTTCTCAGTTATTATAAATAGATTCTGATTCTGACAATGACACATAAATCATGTGTCTTCTCATTACAAGATCCATATTCAGATTCAGATGTTAGTAAAGAGAATGCAGGGTAATGTGTTCTTCTTCTCTCAGATCTTGAACATTAAAACACGTCATTAATTAATAGGTAGCATACATACCCCACCAATGGAAACTGTTTAGAGGGAAAAGAAATGGCTCTTTCCTAGAAAATGTATAGCATTTGTACTATGATTTATAGCCTTATAGGCCAATGGATTTTGGTCAAGAAAGAAAGAAAGAATATGAGTAAGGACTAAATTAACAGCATTATTGAAGCCCCACCTTCTAATGGAAGAACTCTAGATACCTTTGGCCAGAGAACTTCAATATACCGTGGCATAACAAGGTTTCAATTTCATTATTGTGTTTAATTTGGAAATTCCTGCCTTGTATATTCCAATATATTAATTGATGAAAGAAATAAATAAATAGACATAGATGGACTGGAAGATATGAAGCTCATCTTTGGGATAATAGCTGTAGAAGGGAAGGACAATCAAGAAAAGGTCGCCAAGGTGTGTGTCTACTATTTTATTTTATTTTATTTTTACATTCAATCAAGGTTTTTATGACTTCTTTCTTGTGATTTTCATGAATGCAATGCAACTTCTCTCTTCCTTCAGTGTATTTGGGTAAGAGTCTCTCTTTGATTCCTTCTTGTTATTATGTGTTTAGGGAGACTCTAGTTTATTTAATTTGTATGCATATATATATATGTAGGTGGATATGATAAAGAAGATAAAGCAGCTAGGGCTTATGATTTGGCTGCATTAAAGTATTGGGGGACATCCACTACTACCAATTTTCCTGTAATTTACTCTATGTATCTTGATGCTTCACTTCAATCAATTAATTCTATATATAATTCTGTATCTATCACTGTTTTTACAGATCATATATTTAAAATACTAATTGAACTTTTAATATATATTTTAATTAGAATTTTATTATTAGTTATTTTGTCTCTTATATTTTTTTTATTGTACATAAATTTATTTATTAATTAAAATAATTACACATGTATGAACAAAAAAATTTATTGTATATTTTATTTTTTTTGTATTTTTATTACAAAAGTAATTTTTATTTTTACCAAAAAGGCAACCCTTCTATTAGTTGCATATTTTGTATATTAGACAACACTTATATGGTTGCATATCCAAAAGAAAAAGTAACACTTGTATAGGTTGCATATCCAAAAGAAAAGGCAACACTTGTATAAGTTGTATATCTAAAAGAAAAGGCAATACTTTAAAAGGTTGTATATTCAAAACTATAAGGCAACACTTTAAAGTATTACAAATTTAAACTTATAAGCAACATATAAAAAGGTTGTATTTTATTACAAATAGGTAACATTTTTTAGTAGTGGTCAAAATATGAGAAAAGACAACATTGCAAAAGTGTTGTCTCAAACACACTTTTGAAGTGTTGTTGTTTTTCAACTAAAGGCAACACTTGGTAAGTGTTGCTCTCAAAAGCGTTGCTTTTGAAACAAAAAAGTGTTGCTTTGATCTAAGGCAACGGCTGCATATGCAACGCCGCCCAAAAACGTTGCCTTAGGTCTAAAAGTGTTGCCATAGATCAAAAGCAACTTTTTGTCAGCTTTTAGGCAACACTTTTTAAATGTTGCCTCAGCCTGAAAATGTTGTAGTGTGAGTTGTCATGCATGTACAATATTAATCTTGTGAATTATGTAAATGTGTTTAGTGTCGTTAGGTCCTTTTATCCTTTATTCTTAAAATTGATTCTCCTTTCTTATAAGTGTAGAATATGTACAATTAAAGTTCTATTTGTATTCCACTAAAATTCAAAATTTTTGTCATCATAAAATTGGTGGATCAAATTTCTTTAACAATTTTACTAATCAAATATGAGGATTCAGATTTATTAACTAAAATTAAAAAAAAAACTAACATCTATATTTAAAAAAAAAACACACAAAATTGTCATCATAGTGTATTACACACGATGTTACTCCATTTCTTGAAAATTCAACCTCGTTGCAACAGTTTAGTTATTGCAGCAAGTTCAAGTTCAAAATATTTTAGCACGGAACATGAAATTTTGTTGAATTGAATTCATGACCATTGCACTCTGCAGGGTAAAAGTGGAGAACACAATTTGATTGAATTGAAATTTTACATGGGAAAGTTTTTTTTTTCTCATTTTATTTGTATCACAAAGCAAATTTGTACAATGATTATTGATTAATGAAAAAGGCTATAAAAATTTTATTTTGTAAATTTGTGAATTTAATGAAATATTTCATGTTGTGGTAATTAATTTTAGTATATTTATATTGTGTATAATATAAAATAAAAAATAGTATAACATAACTAAAAAATGTTATTAAAGATCTTTTGTAACATTTTTTAAGTGTTACAAAAAATATCTATGCTAACATTTTTCTAAGTGTTACAAAAAATATCTATTATAACATTTTTATAAGTGTTACATAAAATATTTATCGTAACATTTTTTAAGTATTACAAAAAATATCTATGATAACATTTTTTTAAGTGTTACAAAATATATCTATTGTAACATTTATTATGTGTTATTAAAAACGATCTATTGTAACATTTTTCATAATATTACTATAGAAGATCTATTGTAACATTTTTATTAAATGTTATTAAATTTTTAGAAAAATATTAGTAAAACTCTTTAATAATATAGGGTATATTTAACTTTTGTTAAAATGTTACTAATGTACATAAGTAATATTTTAATATGATTTAGTAACATTTTTTAAATGTTAGTAAAAATCAATTATGTAGTAGTGGTGGATGGTGCCAACAAGATACTAATATACATATCTCATTCAAAATCGAATAAATCGGATTGGACTATAAAAAAAAATTAATTCAACACAATTCGAATCACAAATCTTTTGGATAAAATTAGATTAGATTGAAAATAAAAACTAAACCAATACCATTTAAGTCATAACAAATTATGTCAATTTTATTTTATAAGTCTATCTAAATAATACATTACAATAAATTTGGGTTGAGGCAACCCTTTAAAAACGTTGCCTTTAATAAAAAAAAGTGTATGTTGCCTTTTATTAAAGGCAACACTTTTCGATAAAACACAACGCTTTTTGGGAGATTGGCTATTCGGCCGTTATCTTTGGTCTAAGGTAACGTTTTTGTGTATCAAAGGGAACTCTTTTTATGACAACCTTCAAAAAACGCTGTATTTTCTACAAAAAAAAAAATAACTCCATGAAAGAGTTGCCTTAGAGTACCCAAACACAACGCTTTTGATAAGACTTTATGGCAACACTTTTTACAAGTTGTATTTTCTAATACATAAAGTAATACTTATTCAAATTTTTTTAAGATGCCTTTTCATATACCTAAAGCAACACTTGTTCAGATTTTTCTTAAGTTACTTTTTTCATAAACCTAAAGCAACACTTACCTAAATTTTTCTATGTTGCCTTTTCATATATCTAAAGCAACATTTATTTAAATTTATTTGGAATTGTCTTTTTAAAAGGATATATAGCACAATTTAATAAAATTTAATTATTTAAACTAAATTTAATTTAATTATTTAAACTAAATTTAATAAATAGAAAGAAAAAATAAGCTAATAAACTAATATATTGCATATATATTTAAATTAAAAAGTTATTTCAAATCCAACTAAGTAAATTTTAATTACATATACTTGCAATTGCCAATTTAAATCAAAATACACATGACTAAACCAAAAAAAATATATGTTTTCTCATGAACTTCAACAAAAAACAAAAACAAAAAAAAACAAAAAAAAAGCCTAATTTCATCATCTTCCATTCTCTTCGTCAGTTCTTCCATAATGCGGATGTATGTCAGGGTTGATCTCCATAGTCTTCTTACTAGATATGTAGCCAGTCATGCCGTTATCTCTCAAGGCCTGTGCCTTCATAATCCTCTCCTTGTTTGCAGTCCAACTATACTCACCAGTTACCAAACAACAAGTAACCTATTAACCTAAACATCTTCGTATCATATAAAATACTAATTAAAGAATAAAACCATATTCAATACTAAAGAAAACAACTATATAGTGTAAACGTAATACAATATAAGTTAATAACATTCATCAACAACCAAATTATCATAAAACATAAAGACAATAAAAGGATAAATAAAAAATTAAAATATACCAGAGAAAGGTCAGAAATAGCATCTTTCAATATAAGTTTTTTTTCCAATGTAATGTGGTGACCCTCGTCATGTGCAACTGTATTTATCTGCAAGTAAATAATTTTTTTTAAGTGCTTCAATATATTAGAAAGCAACCACCACTCTTTTGATTACCTACTTAATAATCTTACCTTTGATACCCTCAGCTGCCATAATGTATACAAACATGGCATTCATGCCAATCCATTTAAAAGGCATGAACCATAGTTTCAAGCTCCAATGCAAATATCAACATGCAATGCAATAATCCAATGTACAAGATTTATCTATCACTATCATGATACAATGGCAACTAGAATTTTCATAGTATATAATAATATCATTGTATAGAAGGCTGAAAATACTAATGTTGCTGCTCCAGATGTTTATCAAACATAGCTTAGTGTATACCATTTCTTATTCAAAGGAATGGCTGCAGCACACAAAGAAGTAACATGTGAGTGGTTAGAATATACAGTAAAGATATTCCAGCTGAACACTTGGTTAATTAGAGTTCACCATCAGTGGAGAAGACAAGGAGAACCTGAAATTTAACATAAAATCAATCAAGCCAGCCCAAACAAATTGAAATTCCAGACCTAAGAATCATAATAGCATGCTTAATTACCAATGAACTAAGATAAATGCTCATAAGAGAATCCTAATTTTAAAAACTAGTTTGACTAAATATTACTAAGTAAGAATTAAACCCTAATTAAACTGTAATGAATTAAAATGAAGAATATCAAAACGAGATTTTGCAAAAACTTAAAAACAGAAGAATAGAGAAATAAGAAGGCAGGGGAGAGGAGGTTGCAGCTACGCTGTAGTGTCACTGGAGCAATAGAACACGGAGGGGTGGTCACGGGAACGTGTTAGAGCTCGCCAATGGAACAGGGTTTGCTACGGTTTTGCAATCTCTGGTTCGCAAAGAGGAGGAGGCAAGAAAATAGAAGAAAAGGAACACCAAGAATATAGATAGAAAAAAATTGCAGGCTCGCATAAATATTAGTTCGAAAACGTAAGATGCCTGTGATTCCAAATAATAACTTCAAAGAACTAGGACATATGCTTCAATAAATATCGAGAGCTCTAATATACGAACTACTTTAAAATCCTGCAACCGAAAAGTAACATAATCTAACAAACAAGGACCTGCAGAGAATAATCTCCAAACAATAGTTGCAATATGTTTTAACTTTCAACATGATAAAAAAAATTATTATTCATTGTTTTTGCCTTTCTCAATTTAAGGTGGAGGAAAACAATCAAATTCATAGAGACTATAAGAGCAACTTTGCTTAATAATGCATCACTAAATGCTACTATAAAGTATAGACAAGCTAAAGTGCATGAATTCAATTCTTATTGAAAACCATTGCATGGATTAAGCAGATAACAACAACCAAAATATCATCAAATGGATTCAATATAACTCAACTAAACAACTGTACCTAAAAGTGAGAACTGTTAATGCAGCATCCAAAGCGAAAATAAGAAGCACCTGTCCAGTTTCTGCTTCCTGCTCTCCAACAACCAAGATGTAATTCTACTGTGCTAGCTGAGCCTCTGGCACCTGTAGCATGGCATAACTTTCAATTAAGACATTTATTTGGCTAAGAGATTTGATAAACCACTATTTTATGATTTATATTGTGCTAAATTGAGTGGTTTATATCAAGTCTTTGCACACTTATTCATAAAATTTGCATGATTTTACAATTCCTTCCCAATTTTGTTCTATGGTTGACAACTTGCTTCCTAAGCCTCTAAATTGTGTATCTTAATCCCCTTTTATACCATTCGATGCCGTGATCTGTGTGTTAAGTATTTTCAGGCTTTATAAGGCAGGAATGGCTTAGAGGATGGAGAGGAAGCTAGCAAAAATGGAAGGAACACAAGAAACTAAGGAGATGACCAGCGAGGAACGACGCGCGCGCGTACCTGACGCATGCGCGTGACTCGGTACATTACATGCCTGACGCGTACACGTGACACGCGAAGATGACCATCGACGCGTACGCGTGGCGTGCGCCACGTGCAGAAAACGCAGAAGACACTGGGGCCGATTTTAGGCTGAGTTTGGACCCAGTTTTCGGCCCAGAAACTAGCCAGGGGACAAGCAGAGACTCAACACACATCCTCATTCGCATAGTTTTGAGTTTTAGATTGGAATCTTAGAGAGAAAATACTCCCTCCTCTAGGTTTTCTTCACATTCATAGTTTTTAGTATTTTATGCTTTTGATTTGGATATTGAGAATAGTTATTACCTCCGTTGAAGTTTCCACTATTCTAGTTTGTTTCCTTATTCCGTTACTCTTTTAATTACCTATTAACCCTGTTCAGATATGGATGTTTATGGTTTTAGAATTTATTAATGCAAAGAATTATTTTTACCTTTAATTAAATTTCTGTTATTACTTTATTTGAATTTCCATGTCTTCTCTTTATTCCCTTTATATGTCTATAAGAATGGTATTCATGTCAATGGAGTAGACTCCCAACTTGACTTGGGAGTTGGTTAAAAGGAGACCCTTGAGTTGAAATACTCAAGTGTTAATTGGGAATTGGACGTTGTTGGCTGGCTCTCTAGTCTCTGACTCTAATCCTTCCTTAGGGGAGGATTAGGACTTGGGATTCAGAGTTGGTTAGTTAGTTACTTGACTTTCCTTTATTAGGTAAGGGATAACTAAGTAGAAGCAATGGACAATTCTCATCGCAATTGATAAGGATAGCTAGGATAGGACTTCTAGTTCTCATACCTTGTCAAGAGCTTTATTAGCTATTAGTTTAATTCTTGCAATTTACTTTTCTTGTTCCTTATTCAAAACCTCAAAAAGATACAATCTCATAACCAATTATAAGTACACTTCCCTGCAATTCCTTGAGAGATGACCCGAGGTTTGAATACTTCGGTTATTATTTTTTATAGGGGTTTGTTACTTGTGACAACCAAATTTTTGTATGAAAGGATTCTTTATTGGTTTAGAAACTATACTTGCAACAAGGTTTCATTTGTGAAATTCTAGACCGTCAAAAATCCGTTCGTTTGATAAACCATTATTTTATGATTTATATTGTACTAAATTGAGTAGTTTATATCAAGTCTTTGCATACTTATTCATACAATTTGCATGATTTTACAATTCCTTCCCAATTTTGTTCTATGGTTGAAAACTTGCTTCCTAAACCTTTAAATTGTGTATCTTAATCCCCCTTTATACCATTCGATGCCGTGATCTGTGTGTTAAGTGTTTTTAGGCTTTATAAGGCAGGAATGGCTTAGAGGATGGAGAGGAAGCTAGCAAAAATGGAAGGAACACAAGAAACTAAGGAGATGACCAGCGAGGAACGACGCGTGCGCGTACCTGACGTGTGCGCGTGACTCGGCACATTACATGGTGACGCGTATGCGTGACACGCGAAGATGACCATCAACGCGTAGACGTGACTGACGCGTACGCGTAACGTACGCCACGTGCAGAAAACGCAGAAGACGCTAGGGCCGATTTTGGGCTGAGTTTGGACACAGTTTTCGGCCCAGAAACTAGCCAGGGGACAAGCAGAGACTCAACACACATTCTCATTCGCATAGTTTTGAGTTTTAGATTGGAATCTTAGAGAGAAAATACTCCATCCTCTAGGTTTCCTTCACATTCATAGTTTTTAGGATTTTATGCTTTTGATTTGGATATTGAGAAGAGTTACTACCTCCGTTGAAGTTTTCACTATTCTAGTTTGTTTCTTTATTCCGTTACTCTTTTAATTACCTATTAACCCTATTCAGATATGGATATTTATGGTTTTACAATTTATTAATGCAAAGAATTATTTTTACCTTTAATTAAATTTCTGTTATTACTTTATTTGAATTTCCATATCTTCTCTTTATTCCCTTTATATGTCTATAAGAATGGTATTCATGTCAATGGAGTAGAATCCCAACTTGACTTGGGAGTTGGTTAAAAGGAGACTCTTGAGTTGAAATACTCAAGTGTTAATTGGGAATTGGACGTTGTTGGCTGGCTCTCTAGTCTCTGACTCTAATCCTTCCTTAGGAGAGGATTAGGACTTGGGATTCAGAGTTGGTTTGTTAGTTACTTGACTTTTCTTTATCAGGTAAGGGATAACTAAGTAGAAAAACAACCTCTTACTATTACACTTGGAAAAATTCAACAAGGATAGAACTTCCAATTAATCTTCTCTCGGTCAAGGCTTTTATTTTGATTATATAAATTCTCTCGTTAATTTTCATTACTTTAACTTACAATCATTTATTTTTCTGTTCTCCAACTCTTAAAATTTCTCGAAAAACTCCTGATCAATAAAATAGCACTCTTTTGTCAACTCTTTGGGAGACGACCTAAAATTTTTACTCCCAGTATTTTATTCTCAAATTGTGACAATTCTTTCTAAACTGATAAGTTGAATTTTTGTGGATTAAGAACTGTACTTACAACGCTATTCTCACTATAAATTCTTAATCGGTACTTTTCCGCCACGTCAAGATTAGTCATAACAAAGTCAACAAATTAAATAGAAGTAGATAAAAAAACTTAACTGTAAAAACTTAGCTGTACTAAGAATTGAAAAAACTTGGTTTCTCAATATTTTGTACACAATAATTTTTATAAAAGGAATTCTTGTTGAACACAATAAAACTTAGCTGTAAACATTCTATCAAGCAGTGGATAAAAAAATGTTGACATTATTGTCATATCAAATGAATGAAACTTTGGACTATAGCCAAAGTATCAATTTAGGAGGATTTTGTCACCTTCTTTTGAATCTTCCTATCTGTTAAATCAGCATCAACATGAAACTCATGATATAACAGTTTTATGTATTACTAAAATTCAGTACATTCAGAACATTTCCATGGCGAAAATTCAGAAGAAATGCATTTAATTCCATTTTCATACTAAAATTTAGAACATTTTCAATCTTCATTCAGAATCAATGTATTCAGAAATTCCATTCCATAGTAAAAAATAGAAACTTCTTACCAATACGCAGAGGAAAAGGAAGGGGATCACAGCTGCATGTAGTGTTGTCAGAGCTTGCGAAGAGGAGGAGGCGAGACAGGGGAAGAAGAGGAAGAATGAGAGGGGTTTCTCGAAGGTGACCGCGTACGTGGAGCCGAGACAGGAGGAGGAGAAGCCGTGGAGCAGCGTGTGTGGAGACGACGACCGCGAAGGAGAGCACAGCGCCGACGCCCCTGGAGGAGAGCACCGCAACGCGCTGACGCCTATGAAAGGGAGCACCGCGCCGTCGTCGGTTGGGGTGGACAGCACCGCGAACGAGACCGGCTGCCGTTTGTGTCGCCGTTTGGGTTGATTAGGAAAGTTAGGGCTTATGATGGGTGCTGGGTAGTGATGAACTGAAGCAATAGTAGAAAATAGAAATGATCTAAGGAAACTAAAGGTCTTTTCTTTTTTTTTCTAAGTTATTTGATTGGAAAATAATTATTGGGGGGAATATGATGAAAGTTTTCCTCATTTTAGTTATGAATGATTTTAGGCAACTTTTTATAAAAGTTATTTATTTAATTTTTTTGATAACCCTTATAAAATGTTGTATTTTTATTTAAAAATGTTGTCTTAAATGTTTTATATTGTAATATTTTTTAAGTGTTACTTTAGATATTAAAGAAAATAATTTTTGTAGATGGCCAAAAAATTTGTTATCTTTGCCTTATTCAAAGACAACTCTTAAAAAATGTTGTATTTTTCTATCTAAAGCAACTTTTATTAAATATTGCTTCGAATAAGGGTTACCTTAGGCCAAAAATATTGTAATAATAATTTAACATAGTCTTATCTTATTGTTAGTAGATACAAAATACATTTAATATTATTTTTAACATATAGTCTTATCTTATTGTTAGTAGATACAAAATACATTTAATATCATTTTTAACATATCATGTTAAAAATACTGTAATATCAAAATACTGTAATATTTTTTAACATATCTCGTTTACATTATCAAAATAGTGTAATATTTTTTTATTATTTATCTCTTTGGTACACCGAACCACTTTTAAAACACTTATAGAATATCTTTATTCCAACAAGTNNATTTATATTCATTTATAGATTAATTACTTCTCCTATTTATTATCGGGAGTAAATTATTATTTTTGCCACACGAATATTTAGAGCACTCATAAATTTATTTACAGAAAAATAAAATTGACTTTGTACTCAAATGATAAACTGTGGTTAACAAAACTATACGAATCCTAAAACTTATTTAAAATTTTTAAATCACCACTCCAAACTTAACCTAACGCACCTCACTCCTAATTCTTAACCCTTCACCACAACCTTCCAAATCCTTCATCCTATAGCTCTCGTCCCAACTACCGCTATACTGCTGCCGCCGCCAGCCACCACTACCACCGGCAGTAGACCATGGTATTGTATTCAAAAAATGTATCGATTTTTGTTTACTTACCTATGCAGATGCTGATTTGAGTGGTGATCTAGATGATTGACAATTGATTGGTGAGTACTGTGTTTATATGAAAGCAATTTGATAACTTAGAAGTGTGAAAAATAGTCCAAAATCAGTCGATCGAGTACGAAAGTTGAATATAGAGCAATGCATGACAACAGCTTAGACTGAATAAATATCAGCGTAATAGTTGCTTAAAAAACTGAAAATCCCTCAACCTGTTATGTATCACGCTTGCCCCTTTGAAGATGTGCCAAAACGATATGCTCCTTCACATTAGCGTACGCCATGAACTTTGGCCTCCTGGAAGCATGCTTTGTTGCATGCCACTTTTGATTTTCATTTTGAGAGTTCTTTCTTAGACGTGTGACACTCCCAATCTTAACGTGTTGCATGCCCTTTTTGTTACCTTAAATTTTCTTGAATTTGAGCCTTTGAAAAGTTGGCCCAGCGTGCTATGCACTTGTCTTGGCATATGGCACGCCGGCCTCTTGAATTTTTTTGAATCTCCTTCTTTAGGCGTGTGACATGCCATATCCTTGGGGTGTTGCATGCTAAGACCAAAATCACTCCTGGAAGGCACATTTTCGGTGTGCCGGCACGCCCAGGGGCTGGCATGTTGCACGCCCACTTGGTGCAAAAATTTGGCACCTTGGATCCTTGGCCTGGCGTGCCACACCCCTATACTGGCGTGTTGCACGCCAGGTCCTCTGCTTTGGTTTGTATGAGCGTGTTGCACGCCCTCCTTTCTGGTGTGTTGCACGTCAGTTCTCTGTCTTCTGGAGGATGTTTTTTTGGTTGTGTTCTTTTGTTTATGCTTTGCTTTTTTTTTTTGTTATTATTTTTCTACAATTAACAAGAAATCAAAACACTCAAAGTATTAATAGAATAACTTTAAAAATCACATAATAACCAAACAAAAAATCATCAATTTTTTTCTAAGAATTACTAAAGAAAAGTACTTAAAATGCTCATCTATCACTAAAATGATAACTAATTAATTAAATCAAAATAATATTCTAAAATGTCTTCCAAACTTGTGTGATATACTATTCTGAGCTAAAAATTTAACAAAGAATTGTGAGAGATATTCTCTTCTCATATAAGATTACAAAGCTTTGATGTGAAGACTAGTATGATTTTCAATTTGATTTTTGAATTATACAAAAGCTTGAAAAATCTGAGACTTAAAATGCAAGAGAATAAAAGTGTATCTTATATAGTTATATAGGCATCCATAAAAGAGATGAAAATAACTAAAAAATGATGAGATAAGGTTGAAGATGGACCAAAATATCAATATAGATAATTTCAAGAGGCATATTAAACTAGTAATCATCCCTAACAAAAAGTAATGTATGCATTTTACCCATACAAAAATATTTACTGTCTTGGTTGCAAGGTGTTCTAACCTATCATACCAAAGAGAAAAAGAAGATCATTTTGCACTGAACACTCGAGGATCAGATGAAAAAGAAGAATAAAAAACTAAAGAATTATAGTGTATAGGTAAAACAGATAAAACAATCTTTACAGAATTACATTTAACACAAAACTCAACAGATATCAAAGAATCACAATTAGCATCATGGAATTTAACTATAACTACATGTTGAAATTGGTAAACTCCATTCTTAAGCTTTTCTCTGATCAGAATATAATGAGCGTCCTCAGATTTAACATAACAATAATAGTTAACATAGAATTCAAAAAACCAGTTATTATTCTCAACAAGTTTTTGTACACTAATGAGATGTTTTAGGTGCATAAATAAGATTTTTAAGCAAGAATTTTTTATGATTATCAAGAGAAACAAGACCATGACTTATATGAAAGATACGAGTATCTGTTCCATTACCTAGTAAAACTTGATCTAATTCAATAAGTTCAGAAGTAGTAAGCAAGTGAGACTCAATAAGTACATTAATTAACTTTTATTTCTAAAATATCAATATTTTAACATGTCCTATCTAACTAAATAAAAATATCCTAACATGACAACTAATTAATTAAATTAAAATAATCTAAAATATCAATAGTCTAATGTCTTCTAATTAACTAAATCAAAATCTCCTAACATGTTAACTAATTAATTGAATTAAAATAATTTAAAATGTCTTTTAAATAAATTAATTTAATATTCTACTATATACATGCAATTTAACTAAAATTATTTAAATAATTTAATAATCCCCACATATAGTAAAAAAATGAAAGACAAACTAACTTCAAAATCTAATGCATCGGTTAGGTGCAACATCACATTCAAACGGGTGATGTCTTTTGAGCGCACGTATTATCGGCATGTTATATGCTTTCAAAACTTGAGAGAATTTAAAAAATGTGCAAAGAAACTCTCCAAAATTTTTCAAAATGTTTCCAAATGCCAAAAACATCTTATTTGCACTCTATATATAGGCACAATTGTGCTGATCTTGGATGCTGAAAGTAGAAAATCTTCTACCACATTTTGGATGTTCGCCACCCGAATAGCGTTTATTATATATCCTGTGTGCATTCTGGTTATGTTAAAAAATGATCGTTACTTATCACGAGTACATATTATTCGAGATATAACTTTAATTAGCATGGAATCTCAATGTATCTGCGATATGACACATTATATATAACAATAAATATCTTACACGTTGCACAATTATGTAAATAAAGTATTTAATTGATTTAAATAAAAAAATCTAATTAGTTATGACTCTAAAAAAGGAGGTAGTTTTTTTTTGTTAATTATTAAATATTAAATATTTAGGGGCTCGATTCTACGTACCATACCTATTAACCAGGCTAATTATGATGATAAGGCAACAAAGTCAGATTAATCTTATTTAGGTGATGTCGATTGCAAATTACCATGCATAATGTGATTGTATGACTCGAAAGCAAACAAGATTTTAGGGTTATAGCTAGCTTATAGAGGAAATTTTAGAAATAATCCCATTTGGTAATTAATAGAAGTCTAGTCAATAATAAATTAATAAATATTTTTAAATTATATTTTATATTAATTAATTGTTATTAATTACCTGACTAGAAATTATTTACCTATATTGTTTTTTTAAGGAATCATTTCTAGGGTGAGTACGGGTCGGTTTGGTTTAGGTTTATGGTAAAATTAAAATCGAACCAATCAAAATATAATTGGTTCGGTTTGGTTCGGATTTGTATTTATTTGTACATGTATCCGAACCAAACCAAACCGATTAAGAACAGATTGGTTTGGTTCGGTAATTGGGTATCCGATAACTTTGAAATTCATAAAAAAAAACAAATTTTTATCTTAAAAATTCAACAAGTACAATAAACATGTAACATCAATAGAAATAATCTAGCAAAATAATTTAAAAAATGGCTTAAAAGATGTTAGAAGTACTATAAAAATTTGTAATGTCCTAATGACTTAGGATATTAAAGAAATACTCCACATAGTCACTAATAATTTAGAAAGTTAGAATATTTTATTTAAAATTTGAGTACATGCATGTATTTACCTAAGTTATTATAACATTACAAATTTTTATAGTACTCCTAACATTTTTAAGTCATTTTTTTTAAATTATTTTGCATAGGATAAAATATTTTTTGTAGTATAATTTAAAAAATTTTATTAAAAAAATTTATTAAAAAATATTCATAAACTATTAAAAATGGACAGAAAAGTATTGTATGGAATTCGAATTGATAACTCATTAATATTTTAAAGAAGTCTCGTAATTAAATATTTTGTTAGTTTTTTTTAACGTATGA
>NC_029785.2:29663187-29664945 GCF_000816755.2 Arachis ipaensis
TTTTTAATTTTTAAATTATTAATTTTTTAATAAATTTTTTAATAAATTTTTTTAATAAATTATTAATTTTTTAACAGCATAATTCGAATTATACCATGATGTGTGTAATAATTCGAACCAAGCTGGTTCGAATTATGTGTGTGCATGTGTTTGTGTATAATTCGAACCAAGGTGATTCGAATTATGTAGAAATGGAGTTCGAACCAAACTGGTTCAAACTACATATAAACGTGCGTTGGTAGATTCATGAAGCAGTTTTCATTTTGACTTATTCACGTAAATTATTTTCTCCCTTAGCTTATTTCTGTTTTTTGCCCTCATGACTAACATTATTATTAGGGAGTTAACTTTTTAGTCAACATCAGTTAATATTTTTAATATTATTTTATTAATTTTAAATTTTAAATTATAGATTTTTAATTTTAAAACTAAATTACATTCTAAACTGTAAATCTTTCAAAAAATAAAAAATTTTAACATTAAAAAAAAATTGACGAATGTTAATAACTAACCAAAAGTTGGTTTCTTATTATACTTTCTCTTATAAGAAATATGATCCGTTTTATTTTATCTGACATTTTGATTTATTTTTTTCTCTTTACAACATCTATAATAATATCTTTTATACAAAATTTATTATTGATGAGTTATAATTATATCCGTAATTTATAAAATTATATTAAAAATTATTCTTCCTAACCAAACATGGGCTATTTTACAAGAACTATATATTATTAGTATACAGGGCTTATATCATTGTATGAGAATTAAATTACTTGATCACTTACACGCTTATACGCTTATGTGGTATATATGTGGATGAATATAGTATATCACTATATCATCTAGTATATATAATTATAGAGTTAATATTCAATTTGGTTCTTGAATTTGTACGCGAGTCTTAATTTAGTTCTTAAAATTTTAATTATTTCTATTTACTCCCCAAATTTTATAAACTTGTCTCACATTAGTTCTTGAGAAGATTTTTAGTTAAAAAATATTAATAGAGTGTTAAAATAGACAATCAAATATCACATTGAAATATGTAAAATATGTAGTTTTAGTTTTAGTATTTAAATAGCTCAAAAATAATATCGATTCACTTGTTTTATTAGGTAAAATTTCAATAAACACCACTTATAATGTTTTTTGATTATTTGAATGTCAACACTAAAACAACATCATTTTACAGAATCTAGTGTGGCATCTGCTTGTCTATGACAGCGTTCTATTAACATGTATACATTGAAAATTATTTTAAAAATTAACATGTATCATATTCGTAAAATTTAAAGACTAAATAAAAACAATTAAAATTTTAAAAATTAAATTAAAACTCATATACAAACTTAAAGACCAAATTAAATATTATCTCCATAACTATATATAGGTGTATACAAAAATTGTGTGTGGGGACGCAAGAATCGCTAGCTGTAATTGCAATAGACTTCACTAGGAACAAGAAAGTCTGTGTTAAGTGTTGAACAAAATTTGTGAGCCCGAAGCCTTTTTCTGTCCCATAAAACACGTTGTATCCAATTTCTCGTATGTTATAAAACAAAAATGTCTGTATCGAATTCTGTTCCCTTTGTCTGGTTTCACCTTTGGAAACTCACAATCCATTTCATCTTTTGTGGCTCTATTTTTCAAAAATCTCTCATCATTAATTTTATAAGTGAAATAAAAAATAAATATAAAAAAATAAAAAAATAAAATTAAACAATTCACATCATTTATTATTTATTTTTTTACTGA
>NC_029785.2:29665361-29674427 GCF_000816755.2 Arachis ipaensis
TTATTTTCGACATACATGGTCAAAAATTTAAAATTATTCTAATAGTAGTTAATTTTACTACAGAAAAAAAAATATTTATTAAAGTCAATTCCTTCTTTTTAAATATATCCTTTGACAACCAATCTTAACCGATATCACTCCACTTGATTATTACTATCTCTCTTGATCTTATAAACCCATTTATTATTAATAGTTTTTTGACCTACTGAAAGTGTAACAAGTTTTCAAGTATAGTTCCTATATAATGCTCCGATTTCTTCCTGTATTGCTGTCATCTACATAGAAGCATCTAAAATGCTTCTAACATTCATAAAAGTTGTTAGCTCACATTCTTTTCACTACAAGAAAAATACCCATTCATCCACACTTTTTTTAGGCTACATTTGAAAAGCGTAGCTTATTCATAGAATAGGCTACGCTTTTCTCCGTGTTGCCTTTTTATAAGAGAAAAGGATACACAAATGCGGTATCATTTAAAAAGCGTAGTCTTAGGTATTAAAGATATCACTTATAAAGCGTAGCCGTAGGTTGATATCTATAGGTTCACTTTTCGTATCAAATTAAAGAAGACGCTTTTAAAGGATAGCCTATTTGTTAAGTTTTGGGTGCGTTTTAAAAGTGATGCCTAATGTCTCTAGAGCCAAAAACTTAACACTTAGTAATTTTTTTCCTTGTTTTTCCTGAAAGCAAACTGATGAGTGATGACCTTAACACTTAGTAAAACTTAGCAAACTTCTTGAGTCTCAGTCACCTTCAATAGCTCAGTCACCTTCATCCTCGTAAACCCTCGATAGCTCAGTCGCCATTGAGAGTCGTCGCCTCCCACTCACGACTCACCTGCACTACTCTCCACATTGACCGTCGTCACTCCTCTTCGCCATCGCTTGCACTGATCGTCGCTGTGCCGCCCTCACCATCATCGTTGTGCAGCCCTCACCATCATCGCTGCGCCGCTCTCACCATCATCATCTCTGTACTTCTCATCATCGTCTTCGCTGTGCTCACATCATTGAATAGGTATGTATTGATTTCTATTTGCTTCTGAAATTGATCAGTGGCTTAGGGTTCCTATTTTAAGGATTTTAATTTGGGGCTTTTAATCTCTGAAATATGGGTTTGTGAATTGTAATTTGATAACATGCATGCTGTTGTTGATGAAGATGTGTGGTATTTTAGGGTTTGTGAACTGTGATTTAATAACAGCTTGTCTATTTTCTCTGTATTTTTGTTTCTGAGACTGAATCCAAATGCAGCGTTAATAAGCTTTTGTTTCTGTGATTTCTCAATGAATAAGTTGGCTTCTGTTTTTCTGTTTTCAGCTTCCTGTTTCTAACAGAGTTCTTGTAGTTTGAACGGTTTCTTGGTTAGCCAGAAATAGAAATGGTGTGAAGAATGTAAAGCATGAAAATAAGACAAGGAGTAGAGAAAAAGTAGAAGAGGAAGAAGAAAGGTGAGCTGAATTGTAAATTGAATTGAAAGTATAAATCTGATTAACATGAAAACCAATCATATACAATCCTGTTTATGTAGCCATATCAGGTGAGCCTTCAACAAAGGCAATAACCTTGTAAATACCAATAAATATAAAAAGACTATGTTATTTAAGCTATAATATATATAATTAAAATTAATAATTAAAATTTATTAAAATATTAATATACTGATATATTTAAAAGCTTGTCTGATTCTTTGCTAGTTTTATGGTGTCCTCATCAGAATAAATATTATCTCAGGTGCTTCTCAGCAATAACCCCAAAGAGAGTTTAATTTGTCTTCTGCAACTTCTTCATCTTTTTCAAGTACAAGATCTTCTATTTCAGGTATGAATTGGGTTTAGGATGCCTCAGTTGTAGAAATCTGATTGTTTGACATCTCCATTGTAGAAATCTAGGTATTCATCTATAAAAATGGGGACATTATAGTTACTTATACCCCTTTTGACTAAAACTACAATTTTTCTCTCAGTTGCTGATTCTTATGGTAATTCTTTTCTGAGACTGAAGTTGATTTCTTGAATAGGTGAATGATTTAATGTGTTATGTGTGTAATATTGAAACACTTTTTGTTTTGAAAGTTTTTGTACTTAATTAAATGTTTCTCTTTGATACTTTTTTTTTTCTTTTAAAATGTTAGTGCGGTAATTGACTTTCTGCTAGAACCTGTGGTTTAAAATTATTTGTGTTTGATTTTTTATTTGTTATTTATTTATTTTTTTGCTGAACTCTGTTTATTCTGTGAGTTATTGGCATGAGGGTTTGTGCTAGGTTTGAAAAAATTGTTATGACATGAACTTTGTTGTGATAGTTCAATATAAACCTCATGTGGAGCACAATGCAAGAATGTTGTAAGTGGCTAATTAATTTCCACCATTGAGTTGAGTTAGCTCTAATGATTCTTGAAATGCTGGTCTATTCCTACATTTCAGCTTTTTTCAAACCCATAGCTTATTATTAACAATTGGAGGAAAATTTGCTAAATTATAACTTGAAGGAACATTGTTGGCTAATGAGGTAAAGGTTTTCTACATCAATGGAACAAAATTGGTGTTGGTGTTTACTATTTTGAAAAAGTTATTAATTCACGGATCAAACCACAGTATGTTACACTTTTGTAGAAATAGGGTGGCAATTTTATTCTGCTTTTTGCTGGGTTGGTTAATGATATATGTGCATAACTATTGTTTGGTTAAAATTGAATTGATTAAATTTCAAAACAAGAAACTGTCCGAAACTCACTCTTCATGATTACCTTTACTATATGATTAATGTCAAGAGGGGTACTCAGCAACTTGGCAATGATCACCATAAATCCTTAGAAGAAAATCATAATCTTGTTAAACTATTCTTTTTTTTTTTTTAAAAAAAGCATACTAAATATGTAGATTGAAATGAAAAACAAAAGAAGGCTAGAAAGAAAAAACATAAATCCGAGAATGTGGGAGGAGACCGAGTCCTATTTATACCAACCAACTAACTAGTTCTTGGATCCTATGTCGTCAGCCAAGCTCCATTCCGCTAATCTTGGCTAGCCGGCCAATATAACTGCTATGCAGGTTTTGCCTCGTGCGATCTTTATCCACACGTGCATCAGCATGGACCTTACATTGAATCTGAGCTCATTTTCTTTCTTGGGTCAGCTGGATCACTCTTTGACTTGATACTTCCTCTCTTTAGGGGCAACGACACGCGCACCAACTTCGTGATTCATCTCCGCGAAGCTCTGAACAACGAACAGCAAGTCAAAGTGGTCATAGATGAGGATCTCCCAAAGGGGTAGAGCATAGGGCCTCCACTCTCAAAGGCTATTAAAAGTTCACATGTATCTATTATTATTTTCTCACAGGACTATGCTTCCAGCGAGTGGTGCTTGTATGAATTGGTCAAGATATTAGAGACCAGAAAATAAAAAGGACAGGAAGTTCTCCCGGTTTTTTATAAAATACAAAAATTATTATTTCAATTAAAAATAAGTCAGTCGGTTTAATATGGCAGTTGAGTTGTGTGTGAAACTCTTATTTTCTCCAATTTAGATTTCTTTTAGCAAAAGAATAAGTATATCTAGTATGCTTTTTAATTCTGGTTTATTTTCATATTATGATAGGGGTGATGCTGATCTTATTAAGCATATAGTCAAATATGTTCTACAGATAAAGAATTGCCCGTAGTGAATCCAAGGCTTGAGGCGAGGAATCTTGTGACTTGACTTAATTTGCTAAATTATAATTATTTCATGAATTCACAAATCATAACATAACATTGTGTCTCCGTCTGTCTCCCTCATGAATTCACAGACAGTAGAGAGAGGGCAAGGAACAGAAGAATAGCCAAAGTACCAGGGAGCAAAAATAGGAGCGTTCTTCAAGTTTTTGGCTCTTCATCAATCATAGCACCAAGAGAAAGAGAATGATGGCCAAGGAGGGAGCTGACTGAAGCTTAAGAGGGAGCTGCGTTCTACTTACCCAACTGTTCTTCGAGTTTCTTTGCTAGGTGAGGACAGCGACTTCATCTTCTTTCTTTTCTCCTCTAATTCAAAATTTTGATAATTCTCTTGCTCCATTTTTTCCAGTTTATTCAATTTCTTTTAACATAACTACCACCACAAGCAAAGAGAGGTGAGTGATTTTCTCTCCTCTGTGTTTAATTTGGTCGAATGGCCTTGTGAAATGTAACCAAAATTCTGGTTCTTGGAACGGTTAAGGTTTGGGCTCAAGAGAAAAATAGGGACAAGTCTTGTGTATTTGATCAACAAAGAGGTAAGGATTAGAATAGTTAGATATTGATTTTAGCTGTATTTGGTGATTAAATGGCACAAACCTTTCCATTGAGTATGCTTATTCTCAAATAAGTTAGGTTACATAATATATTTATTGACCAGTCAGCTGCTTGATTCTTGGATCTGTATGTGAATGATTGTTGCTTTCTTAATCAGCAGTTTACTTTGTAGTGGTAAATGGTAATGTTCTAATAAACAAAAATCAAGTACTAATGGGGACTATTATTCATTTGTCTAGAGTAGTTTACTAATTTCATGTTAATTATTTTTGTTGCATGTGGATTATATATGCTGCAGTATTTTCGTGGCTCATGGCAATTTATCAACTATTGTCAACTATTGAGCTTCATGTTCCTAAATATTCCTATCATCGAATTCAGTATTTCAAAGTTTGTTCTTTTTCTGAGACTGTGCCAACTGGAGTTAAAATTTGAGTGAAGCAAAAGAAACATATTTGTTCTTTATCTTACCTTCTGATAAAGAATAGAATAATGTCCTTATGTTTATCAATTTGCCTGGTTTTTATTTTTGACATTAACTCCACCTTAAACAATTTTGATACTCACACTTATTCACTTACAAAATCCACCAATATCATGGTTTTGCAGATTGACGAAGAGCTTTTTCAGGAAGTGGTTAATATGAGATTTGACAGAAATCAATTGGTTGAATCTTTATGCAATAGGATCCAAAATGAGGTATGTGCCCTTCATTCTCTCCTTTCATGTCTTCTTGATTGTCTCTTATTATTATCTATATATTTCTGGTACTGTGGCAAACTACTTGTTATTGGATAACTGGTTCCATGTTTCTAGTGGCTATCTTGGAGCTGAGTTTCAAGAGACTATGGTTGACTCTTTATCTTAGATAGTTGACTCTTTTAAGTCTTAATGGATCTAATAATATCTCTTTCTCTGCTCAATATCTCCCACTTATTTATTTATTTTCATGTGGTTTTGTTGTTACCATGTTTGGTTAATGTGAGTGTTGAGCTGAAAAAGAGTAATGTCTGTGTTCTTTTAGCAATTGACTAATGTTGTTGGGACCCTTCATTTTTAATATTTTCCTTTAATTTTTCAATATGAAGTGAATGACCCTTTTTGCCTTGTGAACATGGAGGTTACTAAGGAAGAGCTTAATGCAAAAATGAGAGAAAAAGTTTCCAACTTTTGGTCTGAAAAAAACCATGCAAAGTTTTCAACATGTTTGTGTTTTGTTTTGTGGCAGATGGGGCTGGTGATGATTTGTTTAAAGAGCTATGGAGGCTGTGCAGGGCCATTAATGGATGTTCCTTGTGTTCAAGACAGAGTTTTCTATTTCCCTCAGGGTCACATTGAATTGGTATGATATACATTTCTTTACCTTGTTTCTGATTTTATTTGTGAATTTCATTTTTTTCCATTTTTGTGCTATGTATGCTTTCAAATTTAAGCCTTAAAGGGGTTTAGTAAGTGTTATATAATTTTGATTTTTTTTCTTTTGTAGTTGCCAGAACTTACAGAACAAGATTTGAGGCAGATGAAGAACCAGAAATCTCCCAAATACGATCTTCCGTCGAACAAGATATTTAAAGAACAAGATTTTTTTCTCTTCCTATCAGAAGGTTAATAACTTTTATTAGAAGATACTTATGTAGGATACAATATTTTGGTTTTTTATAGTTTATTAGTAGTAAATTCTAAGTGGTCTAATGTATATTTTGATATGGGTATGTTTAATTTAGTGTGAGATGTATGAATACTCATTTATGATCATTCCAATATTTTTAGTTCATTATAAATATATTTTGTTAAAGGATAATTTTTATTATTTAAAGAATATTGTATGGTATTATTATGTATTTATTTTTATTTTATAATTTTTAACTAATTTAATTAAAAAAAGATTATATATATAATCATATTACTAAATATTAGGTTTTAGAAAAAAAATTATTAGAATATATATATAGAAAATAAAAAAAAAAACAATGAGGGACCTAAGGCTACACTTATATACAGTAGCTATAGTACAAAAAAAAAAGAGGGATCTAAGGCTACGCTTATAAAAAGTAGCTATGGTATACAATGTGGCTACGCTTTACAAGTGATGCAGTAGCGTTGAAAAGTGTAGCCTATTCTGAAAAAATGAAAGCTGAAAAGTGTAGCCTTTGGTCCTGAACAGCATCACTTGAAAAGCGTAGCCTATTTTCAAACGCCAAAAGCGTAGCCCTTGGTGCAGAAAAGTGTAGCCTTTGAGAATAGGCAACGGCCGAATAGGAATCACTCCAAAAAGCGTAGCCATAGCCCAAAAAGCGTAGCCGTAGCCTAAGGCATAATTTTTTTTCACTTTTGGCTACACTTTTCAAGTGTACCTGAATTGGTGTTTTTCTTGTAGTGTTTGTTAGAAAATAATATGCATCATAGATTGTCATAACATAATCTGAGTACAATGATGGTATTCTATGTTTGTCGATTGGATCGACAAACTTCTATGTCATTGGCCTTTTCTAGTTCTTGTTCATCGTGCTCTAGTTTTGCGTCAGAAAAGAGAAATTCTTTTTTGTATTTCTCATCTATTTGAATAGTGACGTAGAGAAATCGTCGATTTAGAATTTTAACAAAATAATCTCGTCAAAATATAGATCCAAACCAATAATGAACCTTCAATCAAAGTTTAATTTTGTTTGTCATAATGCAAACCAATAAAAATCGAGAGTATTTAAATCCTGAGTCGTCTCTCAAAGAAATTGCAGGGAAGTGTGCATATTATTGGTTATGAGAATTTTTGGGGTTTTGGAATGATGAACGAGAAATGTAAATGTGCATGAAATTAGAGATCAAACAAAGAAATCAATTGCTAAAAGACACTCATGGCAAGGATTTAAGAGTCAAGGCTTTCTATCTAGATCATTGACCACAACATGGTAATTACAAATGGTTAATTACATTGGATATCAATAACATCAAAGAACCTAAGTCTTTAATCTCAAGCCAAGAGTGCTAAAATCTACTCTAAAACTAAGCCAAACAATTTATCAAACACTTGGTGTGCATAAAAATAAGAGCATTGTAAATTACGAGAATAATAAAATCTAAGACTACTAAATGTAAGAAATCAATAACAACAACTCAAATAGACATTAATAAACATAAAAATATCAAGTTGCATTAATAGAAAATCAAGATCCAACAAGAATGTTCATGAACCAAAAAGTGGCAAAATGAGAAATTAACAAGAAGAATTAAGAAAATTAAAATAATAGAACAAGAAAATATAAAGAAAATTTAACTAAAGCAAGAATTAAAACTAAGATCTAAGAAAATTTGACCTAAACTACCCTAAATTCTAGAGAGAAGTTAGAGCTTCTCTCTTCAGAATTTTAACCTAAAAACATGGCTAAAACTAAATTATGACTACTTTTTTCATTTCCCTTTCAATCCTTAGTTCAATAGCATCAAAAATAGGTTGGATTGGGTCTAAAGTGCTTCAGAAATCGCTGGTCACGTGTTGCCTTAAGTGTGTCACATTTTTTGTGTTTCGCGTACACGACACTTTGGCTACGTACGCGAACATCTTAACACACGTCCACCATAGAAAATTGTATATCATTTAGAAGCTCCAGATGTTAGATTTCTAATGCCACTAGAATTGCCTCATTTGGAGCTCTATAGCTCAAGTGATTATCACTTGAGTACGAAGAGGTCAGGATTGACAGCTCTACAAATCCTTCACTTCTTCATGAATTCTCCACTTTTGCATGCTTTTCCTTCATCCTTCCAACTTCCAAGCCATCATTGTCTTATAAAACTTTAATCACTTAAACAAACACATCAAAATATCGAATGGAATAGAAGTAAAATTAAAATTAACAATTTTAAGCATAAAAAATATGATTTTCATCATTAGGCACAATTAAGAGAAATTTACAAAACTATGCTATTTTAATGAATAAATACATGAGAAGTCAATAAAATACATCCAATTAAAAAAAATAAATACCATAAAATATAAATTTATCAAATAGTGAGTATCTCTTTAATAGTGCTATCATCTATAACATAAAATAATTAATTTCTCTCTTTTTCATCCATTAAAATTTTATGATTAATAATAAGGGTTAGTTTTTTTCATTCCATAAAATTAACTTTACTAATTTTACAATTTATCTTTATATTTCCGATTCGAAATAATAAATACTAAATAATTATGCTTTATATCAAAGAGGTTAGCTTTTTTGTCCAACTGAATCATCATTATTCAAATTCAATTACCAAAAATTTTATTAATTAACCCAATCTACTTTGATTAGCTAGTCTCATAAAATTTATTTATAAATTTTAATCAATAAGAAAATAATTATTATTTCGATGTTTCACTTTCTACCTTATAAAAATACTCTATTATAAAAACTAAGCTAAAAGGTGAACCGAAATTGAGTATAATATATTAATATATCTTCCGTTAGAGACGTATGAATTATAATAGCCTATCAATAAGCTAAGGGACAACATATATATTGGCCCCGCAAGGTTTAATAAAAGCACAAAATATGTGGTGAAAGTAAGGATAATTACTTGGGGGTTGATTACTTTACTTTACAAGCGCAAAAAGAAAAAGAAAAACAAAGAATTTCATTAAAAAGTTAGAAAGAAAAGAGAAGAGCATGGCTCCAATAAATATTTGAAGAGTAAAGATACATAAAATTGGTCTCCAAATTATTTTCTTAAGACAGAATTATTAGGACTAATATTTTTTATTAATATTATCTCATATTTTAAACTAATATTTTAATTTTTTAATTAGAATTTATAA
>NC_029785.2:29674563-29676426 GCF_000816755.2 Arachis ipaensis
TTTAACGAATTAATTAAAAATTAACTAACTATTCTTAGACTATTTATATAAATATAAAAAAAAAAATTGTGTGTTAAAATTCAATTTAAAAGATTCATGTAATTCTGAATTTTCTTTATTTTATTTAAGTAAAAGAATTCAATACCAGATTGGATGTTTGCACACACCTGATTTTATTAAGATGTGTTTAGATGTATTTGAATTTTTTTTATATTTTTTTATTTATATACGACAAACATGAGAGACGGTGTGTTAAAAGAGTGTTATTATTGAATGTTTTCGAAACATAAACACAATGCAATAATAACAGTGAAATTTTGTGATTCATGTATTTTAACAAATATTTTCAATCAAATTCAATCATTTTCCCTCAATCATTATTATCTAATGAGCAAACGCACCATTTGCATATATAATTAGACAAAATAGAATAAATAATTTTTAAAAAATCAAAACTTACTACAAAAAGTAAGTTAGGCAAAGTTTAGACAAAAACTCATAGACACTATAGAATTGGCCTATTATTATTTACTATTGAACTTATGCATTAGTTTTAATTTACTCCTTAAATTATTTTAATTGTCTCTGTTTAGTCTCCAAATTATACAAACATGATTTACATTAGTTTCTAAGATAATTTTCGATACAAAAACGTTAAATGAAGTATTGATATGGACAACTAAATATCATGAAACTTGTAAAACGACATCGTTATAATTTTGACGCTTAAATAGTACAAAAATGATGACGGATCACTTGTTTTAGGAGAAAAAATTTCAATAAATACCACTTATAGTTTTTTTTGAACTATTGAAGTGTTAAAACAAAAAATGTTGTTTTACAGAATTCAACATAGCATTCGGCGATTCACATCAATGATCTGTTAATGTTTGTGCATCGAAAATTAACTTAGGGATTAACATAAGTTACATTTATAAAATTTGTGAACTAAATAGAGGTAATTAAAATTTTAGGGACTAAATTGAGGTTCGCGTATAAATTGAAAGACTAAATTGAGTATTATCTCGAAAGGAATATAATGAGTTTCCAATGTAGGTAAAATCACCCTTATTCAACATTGGATTTATGACATGTAACACATAATATGATGATAACGAATTAATGATAGTTGAATAACATCATTTAAATTTAAATGACAAAAAAAAAAAAGGAAGAAAATGGAGGCAATACTAGATTTAATGCATTTGCTATTGCTAACCCATCAAATTGACTTTGTCATGTATCCCTATAGAAGAAGTAGTGACCCTCTCCTCTCTAATGTCTATCAATTGTGTCAACCCCCACTAACTTTGTCTAGGCCTAGAAAGGAACAAGTGCACATCATTCTTTTACACCTTTCTTAAATAAAGCATCAGATTGAATTTGGGAGAGATAGCAATAGCATGGACATTATAATTATTAATGTGGCATAGACGTGATTGATCATTAGCCGTGATATATCTATCTTTATAGTGGACCTTCGTTTTTATATATATTTGGTTTAGACATACAGAAAGTGGAAAGAGAGAAAAGTGATGTTTGCTGGGCCAGAAACTTTGTTTGAGTCCTGTGATCTCAACAATTTTATTAAGTGACTTAAATGAAGTACCAATTTAGATTACTCTAATAGTTAATTTATATGTGATAATATGTGTGTTAAAATAAATATCAAAAATTTAAATTATGTTTTATATATGTAATAATTTATTGGTCAATAATAAAATTTTAAATAAAATTTAAATTCATGATAAATTAATCTTTGACATGTCGAATTAAGAGATACTATAAAAAAATATAAATAGAAAAAAACTGAGACACTATAAATAATTGTTTGTATTGTGTAAACATCATGTCTCAAATTCA
>NC_029785.2:29676456-29679690 GCF_000816755.2 Arachis ipaensis
CCAACTAGACCACTAATCGAACTGTTTAACATGATAATAATTAATAAATTTATCATAAATTCAAATTTAAATAAATAAATACGATAGTTATTATTGAATATTTGAAATATTTCACATACATACGATAAATTATTACCAATTTGTTTGTTTGCATAATAATCAAGTTATAGAATCTGATCTGTGGCCTGTGGGCTGAGGCACTTAAAAGGATAATCCACATACCTTTACTCGAGAAGAAGTATTTAATTTGTTGAGGTAAGCATACAATAATGCAATACTAGCTAGTAGTGAAGTCACTGCACCACTCTTGAGTGTAATAATGGGTGATCGTTTCATTATTTCATTCAGTTGATGTAAATAGTCATTGAAAATGGAAAGAATCTCTTAACTACAAATCAAGTCACGCAAACCTATCAACTCTACTTATTCGTGCCTTATATTTTTCGGATTTAATTTCTAAACATTATTGCCGTTGTTGTATAAAAAAAATTATATAAATTTCTAATTATATATTATGTTTGTACAAATAAAAATAAAATTTCAACTTAAATTTAATCAAGCATATTTATTTTTCTAATATAAATAGATTAAATTTATATAATTCGATCATTTTTATCATTGTATTGTTATTTAATAACCTAGATTTTTTACACATACATTAAAAAAATTGAATATAGGGACACACCTATTATTTTAGGGGGACATTTTATACTTATAGATATACTTACTATTTGTTTATAAAAATTCAATGAGAGCAATTGCGCCCATATACTTGCAAGTAAATCTGTCTTGTTTGTGAGTATTATTTACGTCTTAAACATCAAAAGAATTAAGTTTCGTTAATTGAGTGGTTAAAAAATACTTTAAAAACTGAAAAATATCTCAAAAGAAAATTACTTATTTAAAATGATGTATTAAATATAAAATTATTTATACTCTTTCATCTAGCATCTAAACTTTACGAGAGATTATTTTGGTATAGTTTTAACATCCATTATTTAAATTAAACAATAACTTAAAATTTTAAAAAGAATTGACGACAAGACTACTAATAAAACGTTTTATGCAAAATTAAACTCTATGTATTTCTTTTCATCGTTGTTAAATTATTTACTATTAAAAAGGTAAGAGATAGCAATTAAAAAAATATTATATATTTAAATTAGTAAGATAATACAATATATAAGAGTATTTATAAGTATTAAAACTGTATTTAGAAGAGAATCTGAAACTAAAAGATAGAGAAGGAAAGACAAAGATTAAATTAAATTTCTGTATTATGTTTGGTATAAAGTGTACAAAATTAAATAATGTTTCAATGTCTTATTGAAAAAGTAAAAATGGAGTTAAATTTGGTGATGATAATTTTAGAAATAAATATTATTAAAGTTTCAATTTCCATTTAAAATTTTCAATCTCTTAGACTGCGTTTATTTTTTTAGACAGGACAAGACATATACTGAGACAGAGATACTAAAAATTATTTTTTATGTATTGTGTTTGGATATAACTATCTAATAAAATGAATAAAATTTTTCACAAAATAATAAAAAAAGATAATAAAAAATAACTATAAACAAAAAAAAATTATTAAAAATTTCTCAAAAACACTATATTCAGTGTCTATATCTCTCAATACAACTTAAATATACTTTAAAAATTATTTTATCTGACTAAACGAATAGATTGCAGTAGCTAAGGGCACTCATGCTGTCATGCATCATGTGTTTGCCCATGTAGCAAGACAATAGTAATAAAAACCATTATCCGTTACGTTTTTTCTGCACTTCCGATCCATATTTTGTTTCTTCACGCACGCAAGTAATTATGCCATTATTGACATGCCTACAAGCTCTTTCGCTCCTTATAGAACTCACTGTGTCATGAAATTACCCTTCTTAAAAATTTAAATTAATAAAAGAAAATAATATTAATAGTTATATTTTTAATATGTTTTTTTAAACAAATTTTTTTTATAATTTTTTTTAATTTTTGAACATAAAATTCTAATATCATATCATAAAATTATTCATTTCAAAAATTTAAGTTAATATAAAAAAATAATACTAATAATTATATCTCTAACAAACTAAAAATAACTTGCTTTGTAGTCCTTCAAAAATTAAAATATTGAAATGAGAGAGTGAGGCGACAAAAATATTTGAAATATTTAAAAGATTAATTTACGGGCTGGCGCCGAATGCACTTGGAGAGGGGAAGAAAGGGGAGAATGGGAGATTAGGGTTAGTGCTGTGGCAATTGGCATAGTGGGTTAGGTTAGGAGCTTGGGACTTTCGCGTACGCCTTTCTCTTTTTTTTTTTTTAAAGCCAAAACGACGTCGTTTGGCTAGTGAAGTTGTAAACCACTAAATCGCTAAAAAACCGGACGATTCTTCCGATTCTCCAGTTAACCGCCAGTTCAACCGGTTTTTTACCAGACAGTTTTTCACATTATCCGGACCGATTAGATAACCGGTTCCCATTTTCCGGTTGAATTGGCTAGTCCGGTCCGGTTTTCAGAACCATGATCCCAAGCAAGAACGGTTGTGGGTTTTCGCTCGCTAAATCCATCGCTTTTCTATTTTGGTGTAAACACGTAGCTACCCTGCTTAATTGCTTTTTTCAATTTGGAGGAATTTTGTGAAGGTATCCATGTGTGTGAGATTGAGAAAACCTATGTGATTAGAGTGAGAATGAATGAGGGTAGTGGGGTAAAAAAAAAGGCAGGCAGCCAGGCACAAAGTCATCATGGCAATTGGCATATAATTATTGTTGTTTTTTTTTTTTTTAAAAATATAATGGGCCACNAAATTATGACATTTTTTCTTCTTCTAATTTTTCTTTTTATTAGCCATTTCTGTTTTTACATTTGTACGCAGTGATCATTTGTCAAAATTTGAAGAAAAGAAATCAGCGGGCTGATTTTATTTTTCTTTATGAAATCGTCTATTACGATTTTAGTATTTTAAATTTATAATTTGTTTTTTAATTTTCGTTGCTACTAGTGATTTGTTTTTTAAAAATTAAAAGTTAATTTAAATGAAATCGTGAATCACAATTTTTTTCTATTATTTTTTTTAAATGGCACTAACAATTTGCTTTTTCTGATAACAAATCCCATATTTTTAAAATTTAGCAAAATACACCCATATTTAAAGAAAATAGACATAACAGTTTCTTATTTAAAAAATCTTCCTATATACCCAAAAGTTTAAAGGCAAGCAATCCTAGTAC
>NC_029785.2:29679792-29693476 GCF_000816755.2 Arachis ipaensis
ATGGATGGAAAAGTGGTGCACGAAACTGACTATGCATGTTTCGCATAGATAGACTGACAAGTATACTGGGTTGTCCAAGTAATATATTAGGTGAGTGAGGGTCGATCCCACAAGAATTGTTGGTTTGAGCAAGCAATGGATACCTTGTAGATCTTAGTCAGGCGGATAGAAAAGATGATTGTTGTTGTGAAAAACGCATAAAGCAAATAAATAAATAAAACGTTACTAGATAGGTGTGAAATCAAAGGTAAGAGAACGGTTGAGGTTTCGGAGATGCTTCTTCCTTCTGGATCAACTTTTCTCACCATCTACTCCAACTTCTGATTGATTCTTTCCATGGCAGGCTGTATATGATTAACGCCGGGTCAGCGGTCATTAATCTCCTCTACTTCAGGTCAAACGTCGGGTCAGCGGTCATCCAATTTGAATGAGGGTGAAGCTCTAGCAGTCCATTCCCTTGGAGATCCTACTCAAAACGCCACAGACAAGGTCGGATCTTCCGGATCAGAGAACACTGCTTCTTTGGTTCTAGCCTATATCACAAAGGCCCTAATCGCCCCGCACCTCGGTTGAACTGATATCTCGAGAAGTCCCAATGAAGCCGTGGATTAGCCGTCTAAAGATGTATAATCAAGCTTGTAGTTCAATACTATCCCGTCAAAGACTCGCAAGAACCCATGTAGAATGAGGATGATTGTCACAGGTCATCCGATTCATAAGGTTGAAGAACGAAGATACATCTTAGAATAGAATCAAGCATAGATTGAAGTAGAATAGTGATGTTATTAATTCATAAGAATCAGTAGAGCTCCTAACCTTAACCTTAGGAGGTTAGTGACTCATACTGTACATAATATAGAACGTGAAAAGTAAAGATATGCTTGAAAGATCCTAAACATGGTTGATCTTCTCCTATATATATATATTAATTTACTAACTAGGAATTACAGAAATAAGATAAACTAGTCTTGTAATCAATGTTGTCAAACTCGCGAGTCTAAGTAAACTCGTGGAACTGACCTAAACTCGACTCGCGAGTTAACTCGTAGACTCGTACGAGTTCACCTGTTATGAAGTATATATATATATAATATATACATATATTTACTCAATTCTAACCCTTTAAAATTAATAATATCAATCTTAAAGCACATAATAAATTAAAATAATAGCATACATTATAACAAATACGTTAAAATACACATTCAAATCCTCTATAATTATTCTTATACAAATACAACATAGAACACACAAAATTAAAAATTCTAAATCTGTAATACTAAATCTTTAATTGAATATTGAATAATATCAAATAATCAAATTAACTCTAATGAAAATAATTAATTACTAATCAGCGATGAAGGGATGAACCATCTGGCCATCTAACATAAACGATAAGCAATAGGCTAAAATTAGAAGCAATAAAATTTTAAAAGCAAAAAAAAAAAAAAACTAAATCAAGAAGCAAAGGCGCAAAGAAAGGGCAAAAGGCATACAAAAAATAGAGGATACAGAAGAAAAGAAGGGGCAAAGTCCCAGCAATAGCAGATCGAATACAAGGGTGCAGCAGGCAGCGATGGTGAGGGTGCAGCAACAGCACGAAATGACGGCGACAAATAGTCATGGATTTCACGACGGTGCAAACCAGAGCAGAAATAGGACTGTAGGAGAAGTAGTCGAACTCGTGAACGGTGATAGCACTGAAGTTGCAGATAGTGGAGATGTGAATAAATACAAAGCAGAGGGCAACATAGGTAAAATTCAAAAAGACAATTGCGCAAATCAGAGCAGAGGTAGCAGACGCAGGCGAACAACGGCAGCTCGACGGGGAACGGCGACTGCGGCAGAACATGGAGAAAGTGAGACTTGAGAGAAACGACGTAGATGAGTGAGTTGTGAGTGAATTTTCTTTCATTCTTTGGGAGTGTTATCGTAACCCTAATAAAAAAAAGTATTTTTTTGGTTTGAAAATGACGCTTTTTTAAGCAAAAATGAAGAAAAATACAAACTCGCTAACTCGGTCCTAGACTCACGAGTTTGTCCGAGTTTGACCGAGTCTAGCCAAGTCTAGCCGAGTTTACTCAAGATAGAGTCTATGTTTGAGGCAACTCGATTCCATATCTAAACTCGTAAACTCGTACGAGTTTACGAGTTAACTCAAGAGTTTGACAACAATGCTTGTAATGCAAAAATCTACTTTCCGGGCCCACTTGGTGAGTGTTTGGGCTGAGCTAAGGGTGTCTCCACGTGCTAGGACTCCTTAGAGGCGTTGAACGCTAGCTTGGGACTCCTTTTTGAGCGTTGGACGCCGGCTGCTCCCTTTTGGACGTTGGACGCCAGAAATGGGGTGGTGGCTGGCGTTGAACGTCATTTTTGGTCTTTCATTTCTAAAGCAAAATATGGACTATTATATAATTTTGGAAAGCCCTGGATGTTAGCTTTCTATAGCTGTTGAGAGTGCGTAATTTGGACTTCTGTAGCTCCAGAAATGCTCCTTCGAGTGCATGGAGGTCAGATCCTGACAACATATGCAGTCCTTTCTCTGTCTCTGAATCAGACTTTGTCAAAACTCCTTAATTTCAGTCAGAAAATACCTAAAATTATCATAAAACACACAAACTTAAAGTAGAATCCAAAAATGTGAATTTAGCACTAAAACCTATGAAAATATAATAAAACTTAAACAAAACATAGTAAAAACTATATGAAAATGATGCCAAAAAGCGTATAAAATATCCGTTCATCAGAACACCAAACTTAAACTGTTGCTTGTCCCCAAGCAACCAAAAAAATTAGGATTAAAAAGAAATAGAAGATACAATAAATCTCAGAGTTTTCAATGAAGCTCAGTTTCAATTTAGATGAGCGGGACTAGTAGCTTTTTGCTTCTGAATAGTTTTGGCATCTCACTTTCCTTTGAAGCTCAGAATGATTGGCATCTTTAGGAACTTAGAATCTAGATGATATTATTGACTTTCCTAGTTTAGTTTTTTTTTATTCTTGAACACAGCTTCTTTAGAGTCTTGTCTGTGACCCTAAGCGCTTTGTTTTCCAGTATTACCACCGGATACATAAACGCCACAGACACTTAACTGGGTAAACCCTTTAGCATTGTGATTCAGCTTTGCTAGAATCCCCAGCCAGTGGTGTCTGGATCTCTTAAGCACACTCTTTACTTTGGATTACGACTTTAACTGTTCAGTCTCAAGCTTTTCACTTGACACCTTCACACCACAAGCATATAGTTAGGGAAGCAGCTCATGTAAACTGTTTAGGCCAATATTTTGTTTTTTTTAGGCCCTCCAAACCATTGATGCTCAAAGCCTTGGATTCTTGCTCTTGCCTTTTGGTTTAAAGAGCTATTGGCTTTTTCTTTTTCTTTCTTTTTCTGCTTGCTTCTCTTTTTTTTCGCATATATTTTTTGTTTCTTTTATTACTTTTTGTTGCTTTTTCTTGCTTCAAGAATCAAATTTTAGATTTTTCAAATTACCAATAATACTTCAATTTTATCATCATTCTTTCAAGAGCCAACATTCTTAACTCCAACTTCAAATATGCACTGTTCATTCATGCATTCAGAAAATAAAAGCAATGCCACCACATCAAATAATTGAACTATTTTTAATATATAACTCGAAATTCATGCATCTTACTTTTCTTTTTCAGTTAAAATTTTCTTTTAAGCAAGGTGAGAGATGCATGGAATATTTCATAGCTTTAAGACATAAAGATGATCATGCACTTGAAACAGACAATAAGATAAAATACATGGAAAACAGAAAAATAACATAGGTAACAGGGGATTAAAGGAACGAATCCACCTTAGTGATGGTGGCTACTACTCCTTCTGGAGGATCCAATGGAGTGCTTGATTTCTTTTATGTCACACCCTTGCCTCTGTTGTTCTTTCTTCATAACTCTTTGATCTTCCCTCATGGCCCTTTGATCTTCTCTTATTTTATAGAGGATGGTGGAATGCTCTTGATATCTCATCCTTTAACTGATCCATGCTGGAGGTTAATTCTCCTAGAGAAGTATGCAATTAGTCCCAATAGCCTTGGGGAGGAAAACGCATCCCTTGAGGCATCTCAGGGATTTCTTGTTGAGGCATCTCCACATGCTCTTGTTGAGGTGCATGTGTAGGCTCGCTAGTTTGCTCCATCCTTGTTTTAGTGATGGACTTGTCTTCCACAATGGGAATGTCTCCTTCTATAACAATTCCAGCTGAATTACATAGGTGATAGATAAGGTGAGGGAATCCCAACCTTGTTAAGGTGGAAGACTTTTCAGCCTTCTTGTACAATTCTTGAGGTATTACCTCATGTACCTCCACCTCACTTCCAATCATGATATAATGAATCATGATGGCTCTGTCAATGGTCACTTTATGCTTGACCCTAGGTCACATAGAGCCTTATCAAAGGTCATGGTACCTATGGTGCAAGGAATTAGGAAGCGTCCGGGATCCGGTTTCTTCTGAGGTAACTTTTGCTGAACCAAGGCATTGAGTTTCTTGGTTAGCACTGGAGGTTCTTCCTCCAAAGTCCCTGTTCCAAATAACTTGGCATTCAGCTTCATCAGAATTCCTAGGTACCGAGCAACTTGCTCTTCCTTAGTTTTCTCTTCCTCATCAGAGGAAGAGTACTCTTTAGATTCTATGATCTTCAACCAAGCATTCAAGGGAACTTCAATGGGTTCCTCATGAACCTTGGGTTCTATCAGTTCTTCAATAGGAGGATCCTTAGTGGACTTTGGATATCCAACTACTCCTATTGTGGCGTTCAACGCCAGAACTCATGTCTCTTTGGGCGTTGAACGCCCAACTTGTATCCCTTTGCTGGCGTTCAACGCGAGAAATGGTGCTTCTTTGGGCATTGAACGCCCAGTAAGGTCTTCCTTACTGGCGTTCAATTCCAGAGTATCCCCTTCAGATTCGGCCTCAGCTTCTACAGTGATGGCCTTGCACTTTTCTCTTGGGTTTACTTCAGTGTTACTTAGGAGAGTGTTAGGAGGGGTCTAAGGGATTCTCTTGCTCGGCTGACCAACTTGTACCTCCAGATTTCTGATGGAGGACTTAATTTCTGTTATGAAACTGTGAGTGGTCTTAGAGAGTTCAGAGACTATGGTTGCTAAGTCAGAAAGGCTCTGCTTAGAAGTCTCTATCTGTTGCTGAGAAGATGGGAATGGTGGTCTGTTGTTGAACCTATTTTGGTTTCTTCCACCTTGATTATTGTTAAAGCCTTGTTGAGACTTCTGTTGATCCTTCCATGAAAGGTTAGGATGATTTCTCCATGAGGAGTTATAGGTGTTTTCATAGGGTTCTCCCATATAATTCACCTCTTCCATTGTGGGTTGATCTGGATCATAAGCATCTACTTCATAGGAGATGTCTTGAGTGCTGCCAGTTACAGCTTGCATTCCTGTCAAGTACTGAGAGATCATATTGACCTGTTGGGTCAAGATCTTATTCTGAGCCAATATGGCATTCAGAGTGTCAACTTCTAGAACTCTTTTCTTCTGAGCTACCCCATTGTTCACAGGATTTCTCTTAGAAGTATACATGAATTGGTTGTTTACAACCATTTCAATGAGTTCTTGTGCCTCTGCAGGTGTTTTCTTCAAGTGGAGTGATCCACCAGCAGAATGGTCCAAGGACATCTTGGACATCTCAGATAGATCATCATAGAAGATTCCTAGGATAGTCCAATTTGAAGGCATGTCAGGAGGACATCTCCTGATCAGTTGCTTGTATCTTTCCCAAGCTTCATAGAGGGATTCATCCTCTTTTTGTCTGAAGGTTTGAACTTTCACCCTGAGCTTGCTCATCTTTTGAGGTGGAAAAAACTTGGCCAAGAAAGCATTGACCAACTTTTCCCAAGAGTCTAGGCTTTCCTTAGGTTGAGAATCAAACCATATCCTAGCTCTGTCTCTAACAGCAAAAGAGAAAAGCATAAGCCTGTAGACCCCAGGATCCACTCTATTGGTCTTGATAGTGTCATAGATTTGCAAGAATTCTGATAGGAACTGATGTGGATCTTCCAGTAGAAGTCCATGAAATTTGGAATTCTGTTGCATTAGAGAGTCTAACCGAGGCTTAAGCTCAAAGTTATTTGCTCTAATGGCAGGTATAGAGATACTTCTTCCATAGAAGTTAGAAGTGGGTGCGGTGAAGTCGCCAAGAACCTTCCTTGCATCTCCTTTATTATTCTGTTCGGCTGCCATATCTATGTTTTCAGCTTCTTGTTCGAATAGCTCTGTGAGGTTTCCTCCGGAGTGTTGTGCTTTAGCTTCTTACAAACGCTTCCTTAGGGTCCTCTCAAGTTTAGGATCAGGATAAAAAATAGGTTCTTTATCTCTGTTTCTGCTCATAAACAAGAAAAAGAAAGAGAATGGAAGTTTCTATGTCAAAGTATAGAGAACTCTCTGTGAGATGTGAAGAAGAAAGAAGAATGAAGATAGAGAAATGAGATGAAGAATTCGAATAGAGGGATAAAAGAATTTGAAAATTAAGAAACAAAAAGGAAAACTATAATTAAAATATTTTTGTTTTTATTTTATTTATTAATTGAATTCAAAAAACAAGAAGGAAATTAAAAGCTAATTAACTAAAAAGATTTGAAAATTGAAAGCTGATTTTCGATAAAGAAGAGAGAGAAAGAAGTAAGAAATTTTCGAAAATGGAAGAGAGAGGAATTAGTTAGGAAGTTTTGAAAAAGAAGGAAGAGAAAACAAGTAACTAATTAAGAAAGATTTGAAAATAAGATAAGATAGGAGATTTGAAAAAGATTTGATTTTGAAATTTAAAATTTGAAAGAAAAAGTTAACAAGATAAGATAAGAATTGAAAAGATTTGAAAATGACTTAATTTTGAATTTTGAAATTGAAACAAGATAAGATAAAGATTTGAAAATAAGTTGAAAACATAAGATTTGAAATTTAATTTTTGAAAAAGATTTGATTTTGAAATTTGAGATTAAGATAAGATAAGATAGAGATTTGAAAAAGTTTTTATTTTTTTTAAAATTTTAAAAGAAAGATAAGATAGGAAAGAATCAAATTAAAAGAAAAGATTTGAAAAGATTTAATAGGATAAGATTTAAAATTTGAAATTATGATAAGATAAGATAATGATTTGAAATTAAAATTTGAATTTTAGTTTGGAATTTTTGAAATCTTTGGAATTAATGAAGAAAGAGAAAAACAACCAAAAGACACCAAACTAAAATTTTTTGATCAAAGACACTAGCTTTTTTGAAAATAAAAAAAAACACTAAAAGAAACCAAACTTAAAAATTTTAAGATCAAAACAAGAAAAGAAACAAGAATAACTTGAATACTAAGAAAAACATTTAAGAACAATTTGAAAGTTTAAAGAAAATAAAGAACACACAAAGGACACCAAACTTAAGAACTGACAGTGGACTCAAACAAAAGACAATGAAAAGATGGATTTTTGAAAAGTTTTTGAAAAAGAAACAAAAGACTCGAACAAAAGTAAAAATTACCTAATCCAAGCAACAAGATAATCCGGTAGTTTGTCAAATCCGTACAATCCTCGGCAATGGCACCAAAAACTTGGCGCACAAAACTGACTTCGCACGTTTCGCACAGATAGACCGGCAAGTATACCGGGTTGTCCAAGTAATACCTCAAGTGAGTGAGGGTCGATCCCACGAGGATTGTTGGTTTGAGCAAGCAATGGACACCATGTAGATCTTAGTCAGGTAGATAGAAAAGATGATTGTTGTTGTGAAAAATGCATAAAGCAAATAAATAAATAAAACGTTACTAGATAGGTGTGAAATCAATGGTAAGAGAACGGTTGAAGCTTCGGAGATGCTTCTTCCTTCTGGATCAACTTTTCTCACCATCTACTCTAACTTCTGATTGATTCTTTCCATGGCAAGCTGTATATGATTAACGCTGGGTCAGTGGTCATTAATCTCCTCTGCTTCAGGTCATATGTCGGGTCAGCGGTCATCCAATCTGAATGAGGGTGAAGCTCTAGCAGTCCATTCCCTTGGTGATCCTACTCAAAACGTTGCTTCTTTGGTTCTAGCCTATACCACATAGGCCCTAATTGCCTCGCATCTCGGCTGAATTGATGTCTCAAGAAGTCCCTAACGAAGCCGTGGATTAGCCGTCTAAGAGATGTATAATCAAGCTTGTGGTTCAATACTATCCCGTCCAGGACTCGCAAGAACCCATGTAGAATGAGGATGACTGTCACGGGTCATCTGATTCATAAGGTTGAAGAACAAAGATACATCTTAGAATAGAATCAAGCATAGATTGATGTAGAATAGTGATATTATTAATTCATAAGAATCAGCAGAGCTCCTAACCTTAACCTTAGGAGGTTAGTGACTCATACTCTACATAATGTAGAACGTGAAAAGTAAAGATATGCTCGAGAAATTCTAAACATGGTTGATCTTCTCCTCAATAATAATGAAAGGTTCAAATGGGCAAAGATTTTTTAACAAGGGTGAACTCTTGTCTATATACTAATCTGCTAACTAAGAATTACACAAATAAGATAAACTAGTCTTGTAGTGCAAAAATCTACTTTCCGGGCCTACTTGGTGAGTGTTTGGGCTGAGCTAAGGGTTTCTCCACATGCTAGGACTCCTTAGAGGAATTGAACGCTAGCTACGAGCTCCTATCCCATTCTCACTATAATCCTCTTAGATTTTCTTCATGCATGAACTTTGAGTTTCACAAAGAGGTTGTTTCCAATCGCAGTCTGTGTCCATCCTATGTCGCTGACTTAAATGCCCTGGCTGACAAGGGTATAGATTTTAAAGACAATTTTCATCTGTTAAAATTGGAAAACATCTTCAAAATTCGAAAGCCTGTGTATCCTAAATTGGTTAGGAAATTTTATGCAAATATCTTGTATCATGATGGAGACATTCACTCATATGTTAAGGGACGACAAATCATTTTGAACAAACAATCCCTTAGTAATGCTCTTGATTATAGCCTTTGTATCTGGTAAATGAGACAATAATCTGGGCATATCATATAAAGATGCTCTGGCTAATATATGTGAAATTTTTTTTCTCATGGATGGTATGACACCCACTCACAGAGCTTTAGGTCCTGTCCGAACCTAGCTTCACCACATCATAACCCACATTATCCTGCCTCAAAGTGGCTCCTATCAAAGGGTCACCATCTGTGACACCTTGGTTCTTTATGCTATCCTCAATCTCGCTCCTATCTCATTTTCATATTTCATGATGTGTCATATGATTGACTGTGTTACAAGTGATACAAATGTCTCACTCCCATACGGAATATTTTTAACTTATGTTTTTGAGCATTTTTCTGTTGATCTAAATAATGAGGCTGTATAGAACAAAATTTCATCACTTAAGGGCGGTGGTGCAGTAAAGCCAACCAAAGAAAAAATCTCTAAGGCCACTAATGATCCGGTTCTAGAAGAAACTTAAGATGAAAGCCTCCATCCTCCTTCAGTTGCTGGCACCTCTAGCTCTCACAAATACTTGATCAATAGAGTAGTTAAAGATGTACTTCAGGAGTTTGTTAATATGACCAAGTAGGGAGTCTACTCTGGTAAACAATCTCGCAGACATGTTCTCCAAAACGAGAAATTCTTGCTAAAGTCTCAAGACAGAGTTGAAGTACTTTTCAAGTGCCTTGACTCGCTGGATAAGGATCAAGTGTTGTCTGAGTAAAAGGAAGAAATCTTGGACACTGAAGATGAGGATTCTAATGCTTGGTCTTTGTCTCCTACTGCTGCTGAGAGATTATAATTTATTGTTACTTCTGGTTCTAATTGACACTCCACTTTGCTGTTTTTCATCTTTCTGAACACTTGTTTTTAGATAACTGTAATAGAGTTAGACTATTTCTGTTGATTTCCATGATTGTTCATTTTGATATATTAGCATATTTTTTTATCTAACTCTTGCAGGTTTTCCTCATTGATAACAAAATGGGAAAAATGAAAAATGAAGAAAAATGAATTGAAATTGATGGTTGCCTCAGTTGCCTTTGATTTGAACTTGTGGAAACTTACTGTTTTGTGTTGTGATATTAGACTAGCTCAGGTTATGTATGTTTCAAGGTTGGTTAATAATAGCTTAGATGGAAGCCTTTTTCTGTGTATGGTTTGTTAGTATCAGGTTACAAAATGCAAATATTCAGGAGAAGCTTAAAGATCAAAGAAAAGGGGGAGCTCAATGTCAAAAGAAACATCAAAGGGAAGTTTCTTAAATCTATTCTCCTTTTCTTTCAATTTATTTTAATAATGTTTGTCATCAAGGAAGATATTGTTGAGTTTAGAAAACTAAACCATGATTAAAGTGATGTCTAATCATTATTGGGATAATTATCAAATTGGTTGTTTGATGTATTCTGTTTAGTGTGCAAAATAGTGATTTGATCCAATGGGCTAAAAAAGAATGAAACTGGCCCATTAAGCATGAACAAGCTCACATAGACATACACACACTCTGGTCCATTATCATATTAAACATAACCAAACTTTGTTTCATTGCAAGCTGCTGAATCATATGAGAGAAAAGAAGGAAAGTGAGCCCATATCCACTTCTCCAAATGACTTAACTTCTTGAATATATTTTAAATTTGAACAATAGAACTAGGGACACTTTTTTAAATGATGTTCTACTCTCAATCATTTCACAAGTGGAAGTGGAATAGTCGACTTTTTGCTGTGTGCGATCTTGTTTCTGAGGTAGCTAATCAGCTTCTAAGGTAGTCAGGTTCCTCAACTTAGATTCTTTGTTTGTTTTCATTTAGTTTCCATTTACTTAAATTCAGAAGGTACCGAGTGTGCTTTAATTATTTAAGGAAAGTTAACTAATATATTAATACACTTGAGAAATCGTCAAATAGCACATTAATAAAATTACTAAATTATATTTGTGTTTGTTAATGTTCAAAATAATTCCTAAGAAATTATTGAGTTAACACCATCTTCACTTAGAATCGTACTAATCATCCTCGTATTAGGTATTTCTTTAATCTAATATGAAAGGTATTAGTACCTCCTAAGCTATTGTAGCTGTGAGATATTAGAGAATGAAAAAAAAATTCTTTTTAAATTTGTGATGAAATTATGATGTGCATAAGTAAAATTGAGTATATCTTTTTCTTATTACATCAAAAAATTAGATTGAAGGTAAAATAATTCTCTTCCATTCAATTTCAGTTTATCCCAAATTAGGATAATTTACTTATCCTAAAACTGAATGCACTACAATTTTTATATAAATCGTGGTATACCTATAAGTTTTTCTTAATGATATAAAACCTAGCTAATTACCAATATTGTAGTGCATTTGGTTTTATAGAACAATATGATAGTATCTAATTTCAACTAGTTTAAATAAGTAAATTATCTTTCCAAATTATTAATACGACTAAATATCTTTTAAATTTATCTTTTAAATAACCTTTTATTATACTCATTTAGAAAAATTAAAACAAACACATCCAAATAGATTTAATATTTTTTAATTTAAAATACAAATTCAAAAGAGTTTAAATAAAACTAAAATTCAACAATTCAATTTTAATTTTTTTAAACTTTAACACATCCCAAAATAATCCTTAAATATCCCAAAGCACAGGTTTCACTCCATTAAACCTTTCACTTCCGTAAAACCTAGATCTGCAGGTAGGAGTGTTCATGGTTTAGTTAATCTAAAAATCAAACTAGTTTTTTGGTTAACAAAAAATATAGTATTGGTTAATTAACCAAATTAGTTTTACATTATGAAAACGGTTATTAACCGGTTAGTGAAATTTAAAACCGATTTTTAACCGGTTATTAAAATAAAAATCGGTTTTTTATTTACATTAAAAAACTGGTTTTTACATTAAAAACCGGTTTTTACACAAAAAAATTGGTTTTTACACCAAAAAATCGATTTTTATACTAAAAAATTAGTTTTTATACCATAAAATTGGTTTTTACATGTAAAAATAGATTTTTACACAAATTAATATTTTTACATATAAAAACCCAAAATTTTGAACTTTTTTTAATTGAATTTTTTTAATCTAAAATTTTTTTCTTTCTAAATGATACGAGTAACATTTGTAAATAATGAAATCCCTTCCATTGCTTTCGTTCCTTTTTCTTTCTTATCTCTTTTCAGCATTTTCTATAAATAATTTTTTCTAATATAAATATTTTCTTTCTAAATGATACAAGTAACTTTTTCTTATCTCCTTCTATCCATCTCTCTCCTTTTCTCTCCCCCTCCTCTTCTCTCTTCCTTCTCTCTTTCTCTTTCTCCCCTTCCCCTCTTTCTCCCCCTCCCCTCTCTTTCTCTTCCTCTCTCTCTCCCCTCTCTTCCATTTCTCTCTCCACTTCTCTCCTCTCCTCATGCTCTTTCTCTCCCCTTCCCTCTCTCTTTCCTCCTCTCCCTCCTCCCCTCCTCTCTTTTTTCTCTTTCCTTCTCTTTTTCTGTCTCTCTCTCTCCTTTTCTCTCCCATCTTTTCTCTCTCCCCTCTCTCTTTTTCTCTCTTTGTGCTATTTCTCTCTCTTCTTCTCTTTCTCCTATCCTTCTACTCTCTTCTTATCTCTCTTCTTTTTTATTTCTCCTCCTTTATTTTCTCCTCCTCTCTCTCTTCTCTCTTACTTTAGAGAGAAGAGGAGAAAAAAGATAGAAGAGGGATAGAAATTGAGAGAAGATTGAGAAAGAAAGAGAAAAGAGAGAGTAAAAAAAGAAAGAGGAGAAGAAGAGAAAAAGAAGAGTGGAAGAGGAAGAGAGAGAAAAATGGGAGAGAGAGAAAGAAGAAAAAGAAAGAGAGAGGAGTGAGAGAGAGAAAGAGAGAAAAGAAAAGAGAGAGAAAGAAAGGAGAGGGAAAGGAGAGAGAGAGAGAGATATGGGAGAGAGAGAGAAGGAGAGGAGAGGAGAGAGAGAGAGAGGAGGAGAGATAGAAAAAGGGGAGAAATGATTAGAGAGAGGAAGGGGAGGAGAGAGAGGAAGAGAGAGAAAGGAGGGGGAGAAAGAGGGCAAGAAAAAAGAGAGAGGCAGTGAGAGAGCGAAGAGAAGGAGAGAGAGACAGAGAGATAAGGAGAGAAAGAGAGAGAGAGAGAAGGAGAGAGAGAAAGAGGAAAGGGAATAGAGAGGAAGAGAAGGATAGAGAGATAAGGGAGAGAGAAAGAAAGACGAGGTGGAGAGAGAGATAGAGAGAGAGAAAGAGAGGAAGAAAGGAAAAGAGAGAGATAAGGGAGAGAGCGGAGGAGAGAAAGAGGGAAAAAGGAGAGAGAGAGAGAGAGGAGATAAAGAGGAAAATGAGTGAGAGAGAAGGGAGAGAGAGAGAGAGAGAGAGAGAGAGAGAGAGAGAGAAGAAGAGGACAAAGAGAAGGAGAAGAAAAAGCATGTAATTTGGTTTTGAAATTAGGTTTTGATTTTAATTTGGTTTTGGTTTTGGTTTTGGTTAACCTGTTAAAAACCGGTTTTTTAAATTTGGTTTTGGTTAACCATTTTTAAAAAATATGGATATGGTTTTTAAAATTGTTTTATTAAACTGGTTAACCAAAATGTGGTTATGGTTTTTTAACCGGTTAACCATATTTTGATTTTTTTATGAACACCCCTATCTGCAGTGCCTCACACTCCTCCTCTATTGCCACACTCCTCCTCTGCACCGCGTTCCTCCCTCGCACTCCTCACCC
>NC_029785.2:29693494-29696631 GCF_000816755.2 Arachis ipaensis
TTCACCGCGCTCCTCTGTCAGCTTCATTTCTTCTGCTAAAATTTGGATGTATAACACGCTCTTTATCTTTTCTGCCTCCTCTAGTAAAAAATTCTATCTTTTTAGTCTATGTTTTTGTTTGTATTTGAAGAAGAAAGCTTAGTTCTTGTAAGAATAGCTTTGAAGCTATTATAGATAAATAATAAACATAATAACTGCTATTTTTACATCTATCTTTTTATGATTTTTGATAATTTTGGATGTGTTTATAAAATATTTGGTTTGTTATTTATTATTTTAGATGGTTTAATTACTTAATTTTACTAAAAAAAATTATATTAGATATATTTTCGGATGTGTTNATACTCAATTAAGTGGTTGCGGGTTCGAGTTTCCTATCTTTGGTAAAAAAAATAAAAAAATAAAAAAATAAAAAAAGGTTAATTTTCCTTACCTAAAGTAATGTTGTGCCTCGGCCATCAAGGAAGGAGCTTGGCTTCGTGATGCTTAGGGACGGTGATGACGACATTTCGGAGGAGAGAGAGAGAAAATGAAAGATAAAGTAAAAGTAATTGTTTTATTTTGTTAAAAAGTTAAAAAAATTTTAGTTGATAAAATTTAAATTAAATCTAATTAACAATGTATATCTGAAAAATATAAATGTATTTTAATTAAAAAATAATTAAATAATATTAAAGACGGATCAAAGATTAAATTTTAAAGAATAAATAGTATTTTTGCCAAATTATAATATGTACCAATGAAATTAAGTGTGTCTATTTTTTGTTGCATTAAAAAATAAGATAGAAGATAGGGTGATTCTCTTATATTAATTTTTAATTTATCCCAATTTATATTATGAATAAGTGAAATTTTCAAAAAATTGAATATATTAATATAAGGTAATGTGATTTGCTTTCGTTCTATTTTAATGTATCCTAAACTACAATATGAATAAGTGAGTTTGAGACTTTGAAAATTTTTTTTATTACTATATGAATAAATTAAATAGAACATAAATTTTTTTTTATTCAATTTCAATATATCATTTTTGTTTTATTTATTTTGTCTTTATTACTTTTAATTGTCTTTTAATAAAATTAACTGATTTGGGCGGTAGTTTTTCCCTCTTTTGTCCAAGATTTAGAATAAGATACTGTTTTTCCCTAGTCTTTTAATATTTTTAGTTATTTTTTTTTATCAATTTTTGTATTCATATTTCTTTGTAATCCCTCTATGCTATCGTTTTCAAAATAAAACGATGAATCTCAATCAAATAAATGTGGAGCTTCAACTAGGAGCTGGCGGTGGTGCATTTGTAGGAGTGATGCATCAAAGTTTGCATGTGCTCTGACTCAAAAAAAACCCATGTAACGAAGTTTGTCATTGTTCGGCTAACACATGCCAGAACAGGAACAGATTAGAACCACCCCTGCTGCAATGTTACCGTCAGAATCAGAAGATATTCGTGCAAAACACATAATTGCGGCAAAAAATTATGTGGTTGCCCAAAGAATAATATTTGGTGCACTAACAGCTGTGCTTGCGGGGTAAATTGTGTGAATAGAGAACAACAAGTTCCTCATGTTCTTGAAGCCGTAGGCGCGATTCTTGATGATGTTGACCATGTTCTTGAAGACAATGCTACTGTTGCTCATGTTGTTGAAGTTCTTGAAAATCACGGCATTATTGAACCTACCGAGACTCTTCATGGTCACCACTCTGATGGGTTAGGTCAAGACATTCTTCAAATTGGGGTACCCTTCTTGATGTACATCCAAGATTACTGCCCCTTTTTCCTGTTACACGGGATCTGAATAATAATCAACGTGCAGACGAAGAGGTTGTTCTTGTACTGATGTCTTATTGCGGCCCATGAGGCTGGGGCTGCAGTTCTAGATGGCGTCGCTGAGCGGACAGTTAATCATCGTGCTGTTGATTCCGCTGAGCGTACGTTGTTCCACTGCATCAGAGGTAAATGCATACATATTCTTCTTTTTAGTTCCTTTGGAATGTGGATAGGAAGCTGGAAGTAGTTTAATATATTTATCCGAAGTCTTAAATAGAACATAAAAGTTAAAACACTTTAAAACTAAATTAAACTAGTGAGCTAGAGGATCAGCGAGAGAAAGTAAACATTGAATTAAAAGAGTAGAAAGAGTGAGAAAATATTGGTGTACCAAATCAATTCATTATTACTATAAAATTGAAATTTAGGATTAATATGGATCAGAAAAAAATAAGCTTTTCAATCCTTTTTTTCCCTTGACACAAACACTAAAGAAAACCTCTATCATCTTAAATAGCTATGGGATCCTATTTTGAGCACAATTTTGGAGACCCTTCTATTTTAAAATACATCCACACCAACAAAAGTTGGCTATAACAAACTACATACCGTCAGTCTTATAGTTTCCTTCCATCAAATCCACAAACACTTCCATCGTTTTATAAGTCAATTCTATGAACACTTCTATGTTCCAATTTCAACACCAGTATGAGATAACTGGCATTATCATCAATTCTATCCAATAACAACATCTAATTTTTTTATCATATTTTTTTATTTTTTGGGAACTTATCTATCATTAGTATCTTTTGAAATTATTTTTGTCATCATGTGAACTTTCAAATACTCTTTTGATAGTTTCATGGGTTGAAAAAACATACTCAACATAAAATTATAGTTCACTGGATATTTGTTTTCTGAAGAGATGTTATCATGTTAACCTATCTTTCAATTCTATATTAACTTTATTAACAGCAAGTCAATAAAAATGTTAATTTCATGTTAGATCTTTCCAAGCATTTCTTAAGTATAACATACTAAACATAATTAATACTGATCAATGAAAAAGGAAATGATATAGACTAATCAATGAAATAATTTAGCATTCACTAGCATAAATAAATAAAAATAACTGAATTTAAAAAGAATATTCTTTTGGACTTGGTAACTAACATATATAGCCGACTCATCAAGAATCCAACGAAGGAGGTTTGTGAGTTTGAGCGGCAGCAAGAAATAAAGCTCCAGTTCCAGTGCCGCCATGTGAATGTTCCACAATTACATTGTCTGAGAAATCCTTGCCCAACATTTGCCACACACTACTATGAAGGTAGTTCCTGAAAATTCGGTAGTGTTCATAAAGACCTCC
>NC_029785.2:29696708-29697249 GCF_000816755.2 Arachis ipaensis
TTATTCCAACGATTCCTGCTCCGGCTAGGCGGGCACCTCGTTCTGTCACTATGTCACATACCTCAGCAACCAGTTCACGTGCTACAAGGCTGCTGTTATTTATCTGCAAATTCCGCGATCAAATGCATAAAAGTTAAACTTCTAAATATAAAATTTCAATGCAAGATGATAAAGGTTCTTACCCCAAAAATTTCATTGAGCTTCTCACCCACTACTTCACGATCTTCTGATGTGTCTTGATGCATAGCAGCCATATCAGGAGAACTGCATGAATCATTTGTGATAGATGAGACAGATTATTTGTGATAGATTTTTATGATGTATATCCAAAGAGTATATAATAATTAAGCTAATTCACTTTTAACCAAATTAATAGAATTAGTTTAATTTTATACTCTGTTATGTAGATATTTTAGGTTGCCAAACCTCATTAACGTGCATGAATAATTATACGTGAATAACAACGTGAAAAAGAAGTAATATTTTCACTCTTCAATAATGTTATTAGGAAAACATCAACCTAAAATTATTATTTACTTTA
>NC_029785.2:29697422-29701779 GCF_000816755.2 Arachis ipaensis
ATTCGATTATTTTAATGGTCATTAAAAATATAAAAAATAAAGAAAATAAAAAAAATAAAATAATTTTAAATTAATTTAAATTAATTTTTTATTATCCCCTTAAATATATATTTTTTACAAAAATGATATTCATCTACTAAATCAGTCACCAATGTATTTGTAATACATATGTAATTTAATTTATTTTCAATGTATATTTATATTACAACATATATTTTATATAAATAATAACTGATTTTAGTGGTTAATTTTAATGTACACATAACATAGTCAATCTTTTTACCAACAGAGGAGACTTGTGCTTGGCTTGGTTGGATCACATACTGTATTATTATTTTAGTATACCTTAGTCCATAGGAAATCATCAATTTTGGAGGCACCTTACTACCGAATAGAGCTGTTTCGTGAGCCAGCTTCAACAAGACAAGTCTCACAATTTCTCCCAAATACATTCCTGAAATCAGCTTCTCAAAGACCTATATATGGTCCAAAAAATAAATAAACAGAGATTAATGAGTCTGTCGTCATACAAAATATATTACAAAAAGTAATTAATTAAATGATATTTCAGTAGCTCTACTAATTACTATACCCCGCTACCAGGATTTGAGCTTTCCGAATCTAATCTAGTGTCGAATGATGTCAATGGAAGATGAGGGGATCTGAAGTTTCCCCACTCCATGCTAATTACCTGCAATACTACAGTCCAATTTTATTAATTAAATTGCTTAATTATTCATAATTGATGTATAATGCACGTGTATGTGTGTGACAATTTTTTAATAACAACCGGCAAAAAAACAGGCAATAATATGTGTAGTGAATAAGTGAATCACTAATAGGAGACTCATAATATAAATTATATGCTCCTTTCACTTTATTCCTCTTTTTGTATTTCTGTACTGTACGAGAGTAATCACCTAGTGAATAATACATATGATGTTATATATAGCTTATGAATAAATTATGATATAGTGTGACTAACCAGCTCAGGAGAATTAGGATCTTCAGATGGTTCTGTATAAGCAGCATTGGTTCTCATAGCTAGAGTAATTGCAGCCACGCTGTCCCTGTTGTAATATCTACCTCCGGCCAAACCTCCAATTGTTTCATCAACCTATTCACTGCTAATTAATTTCTTTAATCCAATAACTTTTTTGGACATAAAATATATATACAAGTTAATATTAGTTAATACAAACTAACTTCGTTTCTTTGTCATTTTTAATTAGTTTGTGAAATAGTCATTGATATTAGTGAAGACAAATTTTTTTAAATATTATAATTAATGATTTTGGGTTAAAATTTTAGGATTTTTCTTTAAAATATAAGAAGAAACCAAAAATAAAAAAAATAAAGTAACTCAATTCTCTGTTTATATACGTGTATAGATAAACAGAGAATGTACATTTACAAACAAAATTGACTGAGAGAGAGAGAGAGCAAAGCTACTAACCAGTGCAAAAACATGCATTTTGGTCCCAAGATTCTTTAGCGCTTTATTAAGATCTTTCATCAATCCTTTGCGAACCTGGTTTTACAATTTGAATAATGCTCAAGTGTTGGTAATTAGCATGGATTCTCTTAAGAAATATTAACTAACTTTTATGTACACTTTTAATTTAAATAGTTATCATTACACTAAAAATAAGTTTTATTATTAATGCATCACATTATATATTTCTTTTTGGTATTTACGCATCACATTATATTTAAACCTTAAATATATGTATGCATTATGAAGAGAAGAGAGATGGGTGAAGAAACTGAACCGGGTCATTGGAGTTCTTTCTTTGAAATGTAGTGCCGGTGAAAGGAAGAGCATCATCAACTGGAAAAGATAAAGTGAAGCCCAAATTCATTTTCCTTTTTGAGTTATCATCCTCATCAATCACAGGGTGAGATGACACAAAGTTTGCTATCTCCGTAACCACAAAGTCAGTTATTTCCTGTCACAAACAACCAACTTCCACATTATAGTAATTAAAGTATAATAATCATGTGTACGTTTAAATCATATCCATCAAATTAAGAAACTAAAAAATGAAAAGGAAAGAGAAACAAAGAAAGATGGATGCTTATCGATGATAATGGATGGAAACTACGGAAATATTCGAGAAAAATGCATGGAAATGATGTAGCTGTAAAAAAAATGGACATGTTCCCAAGGAACTTCGTATAGAGGTGATGATATGCTAAAATTTGCAGTTGGGGGATATTTATATGGTGATAGTAATGTTTTATTGATAGAAAGTTATATGCAGATGTGAAATTGATAGCTAAAAATAGTTAAATAATTTAATTTAATATGTTGACTAAATTTTCATATAATAATTTTCAACTATTAAGTTCATATAAATACAATTGCACGTGAATTTTCACATATTTTATTTTGCTAGGTAGTTAATTTCACCTTTGCAGGGTCATGAAATGTGGCCAATATGATGGAGCTGGAAGAGTCATTGTTGCAATTCCTTATTAAAGGGGTGAGCAGAGTGTTATTTTTTTATTTTCATTTTAAGAATATTATTTTAACAACTAAAACTAGCTTGACAACTAACAATTGTAATATGAGTAAAAACATAAAGAAGAAAGAATTATATCCACCATTTTTGTAATTTTGAGTTTTCAGAATATTATCCACCTCTAGCAGTAGTAATTATTCTCTTTCTGGTACGAAACCCCAATTAATTTTACATGGTTGATTAGATAATGCTATTTATTCATAGGAATAAGAAATCGAACCGCACCACTTGATTGAGCTTTCCTTTTTGTTATAAGTGTATTGATATTAAGCTTAGAATAGTTGTAAGATATAGAAAGAAAATTGATAGACATATATTCAACTCATAATAATTAGCTGATAGTAAAAGTACCATGGAAGAACCAGCCAAGACATGTGGAGGGATGGAAACCTCTTCCCTTTGAAGATCAGATATAGGTTTGTTCTTTCCACCAAGCCGCGCACACAAGAACAACAAGTTTGTCCCATGCAAATTCACCCCATAAAAGAATCCTTCTTCATCTCTGCCAACAGCTTCCAAAGCATTCATTATATTCTTAATTTGGATAAAGTAGTTTTCAAATTAAGATGTATGAGTTGATGAATATTACCCATTAGGAAGGGACGTAACATTAGAAATGATCATGTTAAGTGTGGACAATGATGAGGATTCATCTAAAGAAGGAGAAGCAAGAGAAGCTTTCATGTGAGAGACCAAATCATCAGCAACTTGCCATAGCTTTGACACTGGGGTGCCACATTCCCTTGCGAACCTCCGAATTATGTTCCTTGCATGCTTCAATCTTTGCTCTTTCATAAGCTTCCATCTTTTAATTAATGCCCCTGCTGCCACCACCGCCACCGCGGTCCCCACGGCTGCCGCTACCACCACCGCATTCCTCATCCTGTTCCGATCACAAAGGTTAGAGGAAATGGATGAATGGTTTCTCTAGCGGGATCAATGTCGATCTTGTGTTATTGTGAAACAATCAAAATAACTGAAATCCGTTAATCTTGTACACAGGAACGGGTATAGTGGGGTAGTTGAATGGGTTTACGAGCTCAATGGAATTACATTTATATTTGTTATGTATAATTTCTTTCATTATGAATTACATTTTTATATTTGGAGAAATAATTATATTTCTTTTCGTGATGTCCTTCTAAAACACATTCCTAAATATTGGGTTTTGTACTCTTGAATACGTGTCAAATTCCAGTTAACTTTCGCACTCAAAATGTCTATCAAGCCCTATTGAAAATGTTATTATTTCTTGCCTTCGGTATACACCAAGACCATCTCTTTCTATTGTTCCTTGCGAGTTGCCACACTCCTACCACACTAAGTTTCAAAGCACGAAAGAGAATCGGCCACCCCCACATCACCATCCAACTTTGTAAGACATGAGCCCAAAAAATCCGATTTTGTTCACAGCCAAAAAAAGATAGTGAACCGAGGACAACCAAATTTTTTGTTTTTTCGCTCTTGTGCTAAGCATTCCCTTATTGTTTATAAGTCTCGCATCGAGTTTTTTGTTTTCTTAACAAAATACCTAACTCACAATAATCATGGTCTCATTGAGAATTAGTACAGTCAACCCAAAAGGACTAATCGTAATAGGTTATCTATATAATGATTACTTGATTAGTGCCACTCTTCTAACAAAAGTTTCCACCTTAGAGAAAGGTATATGACAGTTGTATCTAAGTAGAAAGAGAGAACAAGAAGCAAAGAGAAAGAAGAGAAGGGAAGTACGTAACACCTTCACTACTAGAATGTTACGTTGTCAGTTGCGCCATTCTAATAGTAAAATATTACAACCTATATATAATTATAATAAGTAAAAACTTTTA
>NC_029785.2:29701939-29717538 GCF_000816755.2 Arachis ipaensis
ATTTTATTTACAATAATTTACACAAATAATATATATATAATTACAATTTCTATCCCTCTTTATAAAATGTAAATAACATTAACAAAAACGAGAGAACATCTAATAAAACAAAATAAAGCGCGTCCAATATTTGTCTTCTTGGTCTATTTTCCTAAAAAATATTGGATATTGGTGCGAATTTTCTAACCATAGACTAACCGGCAAGTGCACCGGGTCGTACCAAGTAATACTTTACGTGAGTAAGGGTCGATCCCACGAGGATTGATGGATTAAGCAACAATAGTATTTAATAGGCTTAGTTAGACAAACAGAAAATAGTGTTTGGAAGTTTAAAAGCATTAACAGTAAATTTAGAATATTAAAGATAGGCAGATAAATAAATTGGGAATAAAATATTGAGAAGGCAGTTAAGGCTTCTGAGCTATCTATTTTTTCGGATTTACTTTTCTTACTAACTATTTTAATTATGTAGGATTTAATTTATGGCAAACTATATGTGACTAGATCCTAATTCCTTAGACCTTTCTAGTCTCCTCTAAAATTCATTAACTGCCAATTCCTTGGTCAATTAATTCCAATTAGAAGCTACATGATCAAATTCCAGTTTATATGCCACAAAAACTCTAATTACCCAAAAATAAAAGGATTATATCTCACGTATCCCATTAAATTCAGATAATTAAAATTTAGGAGAATATGTTTTCAAGCTATTGTTCAAGTAAAGAGCTTTTCCAAGTTATACAAGAACGCAGTTAGAAAGAGGGTCATACTTCCGTTCCACCCAAATTCATAAAATAAAGAACGAAAACAATTCTTAAATTATAAATCCATACATAAATTAAAATAGAAAAAGCAATAAAATCAATCCATACAAATAGACAGAGCTCCTAACCTTAACAGTGGAGGTTTAGTTGTTCATGGTAAAGAGAAAATAAGGATTGTAAATTGCAATGGAATAATGTTGTGGTCGTCTGGAATCCCCTGTTGGGATCCCTTTTTATATCTAATCCTAATAATTTAAAAATATATTATCTAAAACTAAAATAATATCTTTTCCTAAAAATAATATTTGAATTTAAATTTGAATTAATTAACAAGTCTTCAGTTGATGGGTGGGGACCACTTGTTTTGTCCATTATGTAGCTTCTAATCTGTGTTTTCTGGGCTGGAAACTAGGTCAAAACAGCCCTGAAATTGCCCCCAGCATTTTTCTGCATTTTCTGAACGTGGCACATGTCACGCATACGCGTCAGTCACGCGTACGCGCACGCGTCGCCATGGAAAGCTCCAAATCACGCGTACGCGTCCGTCACGCGTACGCGTCGCTCCTCGCTGCCATCTCCTTTGATTCTTGCACTGCAAAACTCCATCAAATTCCGCCGAATGCTACCTAAAATAAACAAAATTGCAAAAGACTCAAAGTAGCATCCATATTGGCTAAAAGATAATTAATTTTTTATTAAACTCAACAAATTAGATGCAAATTCACTAGGAAAAGATAGGAAAGATGCTCACGCATCACAACACCAAACTTAAACTGTTGCTTGTCCTCAAGCAACCAAAAACTAATATAAGCTTAGGATGTGAATTTGCATGGGAATGAGAGTTCGATTAAGCTCATGTCTCTTCTTATAGTGGGGTTTACAACTGTAATCCTGAATAGTTTTAGCATCTCACTTTATCCTTTGAAGTTCATAATGATTGGCATCCATAGAAACTCAGAATTCAGATAGTGTTATTGATTCTCCTAGTTCAGTATGTTGATTCTTGAACACAGCTACTTTATGAGTCTTGGCCGTGACCCTAAGCACTTTATTTTCTAGTATTACCACCAGATACATAAATGCTACAGACACATAACTGGGTGAACCTTTTCAGATTGTGACTCAGCTTTGCTAGAGTCCCCAGTTAGAGGTGCCCAGAGTTCTTAAGCACACTCTTTTTGCTTTGGACCACGACTTTAACCGCTCAGTCTCAAGCTTTTCACTTGACACCTTCACGCCACAAGCACATGGTTAGGGACAGCTTGATTTAGCCGCTTAGGCTAGGATTTTGTTCCTTTGGGTCCTCCTATCCATTAATGCTCAAAGACTTGGATCCTTTTTACCCTTTGCCTTTTAGTTTAAAGGGTTATTGGCTTTTTCTACTTGCTTTTTTTTTTCCGCAAGCTTCGTGTTTTTCACTACTTTTTCTTGCTTCAAGAATTAATTTTATGATTTTTCAGATTATCAATAACATTTCTCTTTTTTCATCATTCTTTCAAGAGCCAACAATTTTAACATTCATAAACTTCACTATAAAAAATATGCACTGTTCATGTCATGCATTCAGAATCACAGAAAATACCACCATATCTGAATAAATGAGACTACTCTAAAAATTAAACTCAAATTCTCATGCACTATATCTGTTCTTCTTTCTTTTTTATTTCAAGCTTAGTGGGCAATACATGAGATATCTTTCATAATTAAAGCACTTAACAGAAAATTAAACTAGAACCTATGAATCTACTAATAAAGGATCATGCAATAACCAAAACAAAGTAGCAGGGAACCAGAACATAACATAATAAAAGCGGGAAGGAAAAAAAATGAAAGGAACTCAACCACCTTAGTTATCCGAGCGGTTGTTTTATTCTTCAGGTTGTGCTCCTTTGTGAAGATGATTCACCTCCCTTTGGTGCCATAAGAATAGACAGAAAACCTATAAGCGAAGCGTCAACACCAAACTTAAAGGTTTGCTTGTCCTCAAGCAAAGAAGAACTGAAAATAAAAAGAAACAAATATTATACTGAAATAAGAATAAAAGGATAAAAGAACAAGAGAGAATTAGGATTTGGGAGAGAGAATAAAAAAATTAAAAACTGGCGGCGAACTGGTGGAGGTGTGCGGCGCAGGCGACGCGTACGCGTACAGCACGCGTACGCGTGAGTCGCGAGATTTTCTTAATGACGTGGAAGCGTCAGGCACGCGTCCGCGTGCCCTGGGTTTCGTGCGATTCGTGCAAAGCCAGCCGCGCGCACGCGCAACTCTCTGTTCGCGTGGCTTGAGATCCAAAAATTTCATACGACGCGTGCGCGTCATACACGCGCACGCGTGGATGGCCATATGTGCAATTGACGCGTACGCATTAGGGACGCATCCGCGTGACCAAATTTGTGCTTCTAGCAGACTTCCTGCCCCAAGCCAGCACAACTCTCTGCCCAAACACTCTATTACGTCGACTTTGCAGGTCACGCATACGCTTCGATGACGCGCATGCGTGGATAGCTAAAATCACAGACGACGCGTACGCGTGGGTTTATTTGTGCTAGAGGCATCATTCCTGCGCCACTCCCACGCAACTCTCTATTCAAATTTATTTTTCACGCACACCCATTTGACGCGTACGCGTCAGCGATGCTTGCGCGTCGTGTGCCATTTTTTTTTTCAGAGAATTGTCCGGCTCCTGTTCTAAGATAGCTGCATGATCTGAAAAATGGTAAAAACTTAGTAAAAAATTAATTAGGGAAGAAAACTACTACTACGAAAAATAGCTAAGGATACGAAATTATCGGGTTGCCTCCCGACAAGCGCTTCTTTAACGTCACTAGCTTGACGGTCAGTTCTGCTAGTTCAGCAGATGAGTGGACCTCTGGCGATCAATCTCACCTCCAAGATAGTGCTTTAGCCTCTGGCCATTCACTGTAAATTTTCTGTCAGAATTCTCTTCCTGTATTTCCACATGACCATATGGTGAAGCTCTGGTAACCACAAACGTTCCTGACCACTGAGATTTCAGCTTCCCGGGAAAGAATTTGAGCCTTGAATTATATAGAAGCAATCTCTGTCCTGGCTTAAAGACTCTGATGGCAATCTTCTTGTTATGCAGTAGCTTGGTTCTCTCCTTATAGAGCTTGGCATTCTCATAAGCTGAATATCTGAATTCATCCAGCTCATTCAACTGAAGCATCCGCTTAATTTCTGCAGCTTCTGAATCAAGATTCAGGTACCTGATTGCCCAGTAAGCCTTGTGCTCCAGCTCAACTGGCAGGTGACAGGCTTTGCCATAGACTAACTGATAAGGGGACATGCCAATAGGAGTCTTGTAAGCTGTCCGGTATGCCCAGAGAGCATCATCAAGCTTCCTAGACCAGTCCTTTCTTGAAACACTGACGGTCTTCTCTAGAATCCTCTTAAGTTCCCTGTTGGAAACTTCAACCGGTCCACTTGTCTGAGGATGATAGGGGGTTGCCACTTTATGACGGACTCCATATCTATGCAGAAGAGAGTCCAGCTATCTGTTACAGAAGTGGCTTCCACCATCACTAATGAGTGTCCTTGGGACACCAAACTTGCTAAAAATGTACCTCTGAAGAAAGCTCATTACCACTTTGGCATCATTGGTGGGTAGAGCCACAGCTTCCACCCACTTGGACACATAATCAACTGCCACTAGAATATAGTTGTTTGAATGTGAGGGTGGGAAAGGTCCCATAAAATTAATACCCCATACATCAAACAATTCAACCTCAAGAATCCCCTGCTGTGGCATTTCATGGTTGGCAGGGAGATTTGTGGTGTTTGCACATCTGTCACAATGCTTCACAAATTCTCTTGAATCTTTGAAGAGAGTAGGCCAGTAAAACCCACTCTGAAGGACCTTTGTAGCTGTCCTTTCACCACCAAAGTGGCCTCCATATTCAGAACCATGACAGTGCCAAAGAATCTGCTATGTTTCTTCATCTGGGACACATCTCCTGATTATACCATCTGAACACCTTTTAAAAAGGTATGGTTCCTCCCAAATGTAATACTTGGCATCAGTCAGCAGCTTCTTTACTTGTTGCTTGCTGTACTCCCTTGGGAGAAAATTCATGGCCTTATAATTTGCAATGTCTGCAAACCATGGAGCCTACTGAATGAGGAACAATTGCTCATCCGGAAACGTCTCAGTCACAGCTGTGGGTGGTTGTTCTCCTGCTTCAGGTTCAATTCTGGAGAGATGGTCAGCTACTTGATTTTTTGACCCTTTCCTGTCTTTTATCTCAATATCAAACTCCTGAAGGAGCAACACCCATCTGATCAATCTTGGTTTAGAATCCTGTTTGGTTAGAAGGTACTTCAAAGCAACATGGTCAGTATAAACAATAACCTTAGAACCAAGTAAATAGGACCTAAACTTATCAACAGCATACACAACAGCTAATAATTCCTTTTCTGTAGTTGTGTAATTCTTTTGAGCATCATTTAACACACGACTGGCATAGTAAATGACATGTACAAGCTTACCATGCCTCTGTCCTAAAACAGCTCATATAGCAAAGTCACTGGCATCACACATTAATTCAAATGGTAAATCCCAGTCAGGGGGAGCTATAATGGGAGCAGAGGTAAATTTTGCTTTCAGAGTTTCAAAAGTATGCAGACAATCAGAATCAAAGACAAAAGGAACATCAGCAACTAACAGGTTGCTTAAAGGTTTAGCAATTTTAGAAAAATCCTTTATAAATCTTCTATAAAATCCTGCATGACCTAAGAAACTTCTGACTACCTTAACATTAGTTGGTGGTGGTAATTTTTGAATTACCTCCACCTTTGCTCTATCAACCTCAATTACCTTACTTGAAATCCTGTGTCCAAGAATAATACCTTCTGTAACCATAAAATGACATTTTTTTCCAATTTAAAACAAGGTTTGATTCTTGACACCGTTTCAAGACAAGAGATAAATGCTTAAGGCAGGATTCAAAAGAATTACCAAAAACAAAAAAGTCATCCATAAATACCTCAATGAAATTTTCAACCATATCAGAAAAAATTGAAAGCATATACCTTTGAAAAGTTGCTGGAGCATTGCAAAGTCCAAATGGCATTCTCCTATAGGCAAATACTCCAAAGGGGCATGTGAATGCTGTCTTCTCTTGATCTTGAGGGTCCACTGCAATTTGATTATATCCAGAATATCCATCTAAGAAGCAATAAAAAGCATGACCAGCTAACCTCTCAAGCATCTGATCAATGAAAGGTAGGGGGAAGTGATCCTTCCTTGTAGCAGTGTTGAGCCTCTTGTAGTCTATACACATTCTCCATCCTGTGACTGTTCTTGTAGCAATAAGCTCATTCTCTTCATTCTTGATCACTGTCATCCCTCATTTCTTGGAAACTATCTGCACAGGGCTTACCCAAGGACTATCAGAAATAGGATAAATAATACCTGCTTCCCATAACTTCATTACCTCTTTTTGGACCACCTCTTTCATAGTTGGATTAACTCTCCTTTGTGGTTGCACAACTGGTTTAGCATCATCTTCAAGGAGGATCTTGTGCATACACTTGGTTGGACTAATCCCTTTCAAACCACTAATGGTCCATCCAAGAGCTGTTTTATGGCTCCTGAGTACTGAAATAAGCACCTCTTCTTCTCCAGGCTTCAGAGAAGAGCTAATAATCACTGGATATGAATCATTTCCACCCAAGAACACATATTTCAGAGAAGGAGGTAAAGGTTTGAGCTCAAGCTTGGGGACTTCCTCCTCCTTTATTGGCGTGTTCATCAGCCCCTTTTGGGGTGGTGAATCATCAACTTCAACTAATTCGTACTCCGAAATAGGATCCAGAACATCATCAAGTACCTCAGTTTCCAGTACTTCTTGAACAAGTGGTTCAATAACATCTATTTTATACACCCCTCAGAATCATTATGGTGCTTGAGGGCTTCAAAAACATTTAGGACCACCTGTTCTTCATTGACCCTTAGGGTTAATTCACCCTTTTGTACATCAATCAGAGCTCTACCTGTAGGTAAAAAGGGTCTACCAAGTATAATAGAGGGTTTTACCTCCTCTTCCATGTCTAATATAACAAAATCAACAGGGAAGATAAATGGTCCTACTTTAACAAGTAAATCCTCAACCACACCCACAGGTAATTTAATAGAAAGATCAGCAAGTTGAAGAGAAATACGAGTGTGTTTTACCTCCTCAATTTGAAGCTTTTTCATCACTGAAAGTGGTATTAGATTGATACTAGTTCCAAGATCACATAAAACTCTCTGAATGCCAACATCTCCAATGGTGCAAGGAATGACAAAACTCCCTGGGTCTGGTATCTTCTCAGGAAGGTTATGTTGAATTATGGGACTACATTCCTTGGTTAGCACCACTGTCTCTTGTTCTTTCCAATTCCTCTTGTGGGTCAACAATTCTTTCATAAATTTAGCATAGAGAGGCATTTGCTCCAGAGCCTCTGCAAAAGGAATGTTAATCTACAGCTTCTTGAAGACATTTAAAAATTTAGAGAATTGTTTTTCCTTGGACGCCTTCTGAAGCCTCTGAGGATATGGTATTTTTGGCTTGTATTCAGGAGCCTTTGGCACGGTGGGATAAGTGTCAAGAGAGTCAGGAAATGGGTTGTTTGCATGTTTAGGAGGGGCGTGCTCTATATCTCCCTTCTTCTCCTCTGGAGCTTCTTTTTCAACTAGCTCTTCATTGGCCTTGGTCTCAGATCCAGCTATTTTACCACTTCTCAATTGAATAGCCTTGCAATCTTCTCTTGGGTTCACCACTGTATCACCTGGAAATGTACTTGCAGACCTCTCAGGTATTTGCTTGCTTAATTGGCCCATTTGCACTTCCAAGTTTCTAATGGAGGCTCTGGTTTCCTGCATAAAACTCCTCATCAGCTCCCAATTAGAATCTTCTTGGGACTTAGAGTTTGCCTGCTGAGGTGGTTGTTGCTGCTGAGACTGAAATTGGCGGTTATTGTAATTGTTCTATTGGAAACCGCCCTGAGAATTATTGTTGAAGTTCTGAGGTCTCTGAGGTTGGTCCTTCCATCCAAAATTTGGGTGATTCCTCCACCCCTAATTGTATGTCTTAGAATATGGATCATTTTTGGGATTCCTCGGACCACTCCCCATGTAATTGACCTGTTCAGAAGAGGGTTGAGCATAATCATAATTATCATTTTGCACAAAGTTACCTGCCAAGTCATAGGAGGTTTCCTGTGGTGGATTTTGAGTGTTGATAGCTGAGACTTGCATGCCACCCATCTGTTGAGTAAGTAGATTTATCTGCTATGACATAAGCTTGTTCTGAGCAAAAAGAGCATTTACAGCTTCTACTTCCAACACGCCTCTCTTCTGAGAGGTTTCAGAGTTCACAGGGTTCCTGTTAGATGAGTATAGATATTGGTTGCTTGCAACCAACTCAATCAGCTCAATAGTCTCCTCTGGTGTCTTCTTCTTGTGCAGTGAACCGCCTGCAGAGGTATCTAAACTCATCTTGGACATCTCACCCAAGCCTTCATAGAATATATCTAGTTGGGTCCATTTGGAGAACATGTCTGGAGGGCATTGCCTAGTCAGTAGCTTGTATCTCTCTCAAGCTTCATAAAGAGTTTCACCCTCCTTCTGCCTGAAGGTCTGAACCTCCAACCTAAGCTTAGTTAGCTTCTTTGGTGGGAAAAATTTAGTCAGAAACTCAGTAACAACCTTTTTCCAAGTATTCGGACTCTCCTTTGGTTGGGAATCTAGCCATAGCTTTGCTTTATCCCTCAGAGAAAACGGGAAAAGCATGAGTCTGTACACCTCTGGGTTCACTCCATTTGTCTTCACAGTATCACATATCTGCAGAAAATCAGATATAAATTGATTTGGGTCTTTGTGAGGAAGACCATGATACTGGCAGTTTTGTTGCACCAGAGTGACCAGTTGTGGCTTCAACTTAAAGTTGTTTGTAGCTATAGGAGGCATCACGATGCTCTTCCCATACAGATCTGCAGTAGGAGAAGAATAAGAGCCAAGTACTCTCTTTTGTTCCTCATTTCTATTCGGATTTGCCACATTGCCATTAACCATTATTATTATCCATAGCTGATTCTGCAGCCTTGTAAATTCTTGCTTGTTGTAAACGCCACCTGAAAGTTCTTTCAGGTTCAGGATCAAAGTCTACGAGATGTTTTTTGTCTCTGTTCCTGTGCATAAACAAACAGAAGACAAGAAAAGATGGGACTCTCTACGTCAGAGTGCAGAGAAGTCCCTGTGTGGTAACCTGTATAAAATAATAAAATAAAAATACTAAATAAATAAATAAATAAAAATTTCAAAAATAATAACTGAAAATAAAAAAAATTGAAAATTTAAAAGGAAAAATAAATAGAAAAAATAAAATAAAATTAACTGGGTAACACCAAACTTAATTCCAGAAATTACGAAAAATATTAATACTAATTTTTAAAAAAAAATTTCGAAAATAATAAGGAAAAATTTAAATAAAATTAAAACTAAAACACCTAATCTAAGCAATCAAACAACTGATAGTTGTTAATCACTATCAATCCTCGGCAACGGCGCCAAAAATTTAGTGCGGATTTTTTAACCACAGACTAACCAGCAAGTGCATCGGGTCGTACCAAGTAATACCTTACGTGAGTAAGGGTCGATCCCACGAGGATTGATGGATTAAGCAACAATAGTATTTGATAGGCTTAGTTAGACAAACAAAAAATAGTGTTTGGAAGTTTAAAAGCATTAACAGTAAATTTAGAATATTAAAGATAGGTAGATAAATAAATTGGGAATAAAATATTGAGAAGGCAGTTAAGGCTTCAGAGTTATCTATTTTTCCGGATTTACTTTTCTTACTAACAATTTTAATTATGTAGGATTTAATTTATGGCAAACTATATGTGACTAGACCCTAATTCCTTAGACCTTTCTAGTCTCCTCTAAAATTCATTAACTGCCAATTCCTTAGTCAATTAATTCCAATTAGAAGCTACATGATCAAATTCCAGTTTATATGCCACAAAAACTCTAATTACCCAAAAATAAAAGGATTATATGTCACGTATCCCATTAAATTCAGATAATTAAAATTTAGGAGAATATGTTTTCAAGATGTTGTTCAAGTAAAGAGCTTTTCCAAGTTATACAAGAACGCAGTTAGAAAGAGGGTCATACTTCCGTTCCACCCAAATTCATAAAATAAAGAACGAAAACAATTCTTAAATTATAAATCCATACATAAATTAAAATAGAAAAAGTAATAAAATCAATCCATACAAATAGACAGAGCTCCTAACCTTAACAGTGGAGGTTTAGTTGCTCATGGTAAAGAGAAAATAAGGATTGTAAATTGGAATGGAATAATGTTGTGGTAGTCTGAAATTCCCCTGTTGGGATCCCTTTTTATATCTAATCCTAATAATTTAAAAATCTATTATCTAAAACTAAAATAATATCTTTTCCTAAAAATAATATTTGAATTTAAATTTGAATTAATTAACAAGTCTTCAGTTGATGGGTGGGGACCACTTGTTTTGTCCATTATACAGCTTCTAATCTGTGTTTTCTGGGCTGGAAACTGGGTCAAAACAGCCCTGAAATCGCTCCAGTGTTTTTTTGCATTTTTTGCACGTGGCACATGTCACGTGTACGTGTCAGTCACGCGTACGCGTCGATGGTCTTTTCTGCGAGTCACGCGGACGCGTCAGGTACGCGCACGCATCGCCGTGCAAATCTTCAAATCACGCGTACGCGTCAGTCACGCGTACGCGTCGCTCCTCGCTGCCATCTCCTTTGATTCTTGCGCTGCAGAAACTCCATCAAATTCCGCCGAATGCTACCTAAATTATACAAAATTGCAAAAGACTCAAAGTAGCATCCATATTGGCTAAAAGATAATTAATTCTTTATTAAACTCAAAAAATTAAATGCAAATTCACTAGGAAAAGATAGAAAAGATGCTCACGCATCAGATATAAGGGGTGAGAACCAAATCACACGGTCCTCCGTAAGAGAAGAAAATGCCACAAATTTAATAGAAATAAATGCACCTAGTCAACATATATCTCAAAAAATTTATCTTTATAAAAGCTTACGGTCTTTTTTCCTTTATTTTCAAAAACCCATTTTCACTCACTTATACAATTGCATATTTAAAAAAAAAGTTTAATTACTCTGTTGGTCACTATAGTTTTGCAAAATTTTTCAATTAGGTCCCTATACTTTTTTTCTTTTAATTGGGTCCCTATACCAAATTTTTTTTTCAATTAGGTCCCTCTTGGTAGTAATTGGTTTAATTGTATAGGGACCCAACTAAAAAAAATTGGTGCAGGGACTCAAATAAAAAGAAAAAAAAGTGTAGGGACTCAATTAAAAAAAAATTTGGTGCAAGGGCTCAATTAAAAAGAAAAAAAGTATATGGACCTAATTAAAAATTTCGCAAAACTATAGGGACCAACAGAGTAATTAAACCTTAAAAAAACTTCTTAGTCATACATGTTTTGAAAAAAAAATCTTTAAATCTTTTTTTTTTTAGGGTTCAAAGACTCACCTAAAGATTTTCTACCTAATAAACTACTATCTCTCTTCCTTATACATTAAACACATAAACTAGTCCAAGAACAATTTGAAGTCCTCCTACTTAACCTCCATCACCTCCGTACACCAACAAATACAATCAAATCAAACAATTCAATCACATAAAAGCAAACACATATAAAGCATATAACAAATAGCACACAATCACATAAGAACAACACAACAATAAAATGCACACCCAAACAATTCAAATAAATATATATGATGCATATTTGTCCTACTGGTCGTGAACTCACGTGTCGGTTATACTACCAGACTCGACACATCCTGTAACTAACTCGGACATCATCTCTCTGTCGGGCACCCGCAGGAGGAATATAATTGGGGGAGTGTGCCCTACTACCTTCTCCTGGAGGTAGCATTGTCCGGGATATAGTGCCCGGCCACACTTAGCAATTAGAGAGAGAATGTGATGCAACAAAAAGGGAATCCTCAACCTAACTCGTCCACACCACAGTAAAAAATTGAATTGAAGGAAATTCTCAACCTTCTATCCAATTCTCCGATGCAACAAGAGATAGAATCCTCATCCCTACTCGTCCACCACAACAAGAGAGGGAATCCTCAACTTCACTTGTCTATCTGTGAGTGGGGCAAAGCCACTATCCTCACCGTGATGCGGGATGAACCATCATCTCCACAATATCAATAACGCAAGCGGGACAAAACCCCCGTCCTTACCAATTCAGTTCTCATATCACATTTATAATCATTTTCATCATAATCCTCATCAACCAAAATCGTCATAATCATATATAATCATAATCAATATCATTATTAATCATATCATCATCTCTTACATATATTTCAACCTAATCTCATCTCTCATCATAAGCCTCGTATAAATCTCACTTTTGTCATAAGTCTCAAATCAAAAACTCATTTTTCATCAATAACCACATAACAAATATAAATCACATCATACCAGTCAACACATTTCCACTTCCTACTTCACACTTTAGGTTCTACCGGGTTAGGCTTCGGCCGTTACATGCATCTTGCGGGTATGAGGTGTCAAATATAATACTCTAGACTCGAGGCAGGTTAATGTTGCAAACTAACTCAAATACAACATAATCATCTATAAACAACCTCTATCTAATTTAAACACATAATATTTTGCTCATTCAATCTCATCACAATATTATTTAATTGTTTACTTTATAGGCTAACAAATCAAGCTTTCATAATCCTCAAGTTCAAGATGACAACAGCTTGACGGCGATAGGAACAAGCTCAAACTCGAACCTCTCTCGCGTTCTGTTCATCGTGTCAATAGCAGCGGCTTCCAATCGATGGCAATGGGAGCTTCGGCGATGGCGACAAGCCCTAAAAGTAGCGGTCGAAGCGTTAGCGGCAATGGAGACAAGGAACGGCAGTGCGAGACAGCACCTCCTTACTCCTCCTCCTCCTCTCTCTCTCTCTCTCATGTCTCTTCCTCTCTCGCGCGTTCCACTCCCTCTTCTCCTGTGACTCCCTTCTGCGATGGCGATGGTCCTCCATGCCCGCAGCTGTGACGACGATAGCGACGATGACGGGACCCTAGTCGGTGTTGTCCCCTATTTTCTCTCTTCTTCCTTGCAACTCTCTCACTCTCTGCATCCCTTCTTCGGGTGTGTGTGTTGTGTACGACAGAGAGTGTTTGTTAGGGTTAGGAGAGGGTTTTGATTTAGGAATTACGGTTTGGTAAAAAGAGATAAGGGTAGTGCAAAAAATTTAATAAAATTAGAGGGTAGAACAGTAATTTAAAACCAAATATAATTCAATATAATTATCTTTAAAATTATAAAATTGAACTAAATTCTAATTATTCAAATTAAATTAACAAATCTTTATTATTTTTCAATTGCTAAAATTTTAGATTGTAAATAAAAAATACCAAATTATTATGGAATTTATGAGTCCAAAATAATTTTAATCTTAAAGTATCATCAACTTGACTTAAATATTCTTAGTGAAATAATTTTCTGAATATTAAATCCTAAACAAATATAATAAATCATAATTAACTCATTATTTTAAATTTTCAAATGCTCAGAGTCTTACCGGGGAGAGCAGGAAGAGATGTAGGAGCCGGTCGAGGAAGAGAATGTCAACATAGCTAAGGAAAGGCAACAAGAATAAACCTCCTCCATTAAAGTAGAGCATGGATGTAGTTTATAGAGAAAAAATCTCAGGTTTCTCTTTTTTTGTTTTTGGATCAAATTCTCTGTTATCAATTGAAAATTATACTTTTTCATTCTTTTTATTCGAAATTAAAAATTTTGGACTTATATTATGTGTTGATAGCTACTAAAACATATAGTCTGAAATAAAGTTTCAAAAAGTAATCTTTGATATTGACCTTGGGAATCAAATTGATTCTCGACTCTCCAATTACATCAAAATTGTCCTTGCAACTGGCTTCCTTGACTCAACTTAGTCTTTTAGGTATTTTTTTGTTAACGGTGTACTGATATCGCATTATGAGGAGGACATTTAATAGTGTTACATATCACAATATGATTTCTTCTTTCATGATGATGTGATACCATGCCAATTAGTGGCATGTGATATATTGATATGGTGCCATGTATATAATACAGACTGTCTATTAGATTGGCTTTAATCTCTTTTTATTTGTTTAATATATTCTACACCAAAAGCTGAAGAAAAGTAGAGCAACTTACAAAATTATTTATGTCTTAGAAGAATGCGTGGTTAGTATTAACTGTGGTGTATTTCTCTATTTCTATAACTTGAAGCTCTCAAATATGCATCTAGTGCATCAAACCATCATAAGGCAGAAGCAATGTATTTATCTTCATACCTTCTCAAATTCTCACTCTCTTTATTAAATATTGAGTGTTGGTGTCCTTTTGTCTAATTTGTGAGGGTTGAGTTTTTAGTACTAATAGATATTTTGAGTGTATTTAATATATAGGATTCAAGTACATTTGGAATATTGTCACTTTGATATTTTGTTGCTAGAGATATTTGGATAGGTGGAGTTGTCACCTATTTTGTATCTTCGTTATATTTCATAGTAAAATATTTTTGCAGTTTTTTTATTTGTAGATGTAAGCTTTAAGTTAAACCACATAAAAATTATTTTTGTGCATTTTGTTCATTTTATTAAGCTTTCACACCACTCTTTTTACTTAAATTGCTAACAAGTGGTATCAGAACTCACAAGAATTTCGAAAAAAAATTATTTTGAATGTATTTTTCACAATGAAATTTAAAATTAAACAATTTGATAGTCGCATCAACTTTGAGGTGTGAAATATTTGTATGATTTCATTTCTTACATAAAACGATGTTAGAGTTGTAATTGACAGTAAAGATAAAATTACCAAATATGATGAAGCTTTACTTTAATATCAATTTTTTTGGACATGACATGTTGGGGTTCTTAATTAAGGTTTTCTCACTCTAGTTGTGTAATTTAATTTCCTTCTTTTATTTTAGTATAATTATTTTTTGTTCTAATTTATATAAAAAGACAAAACTAGGTGGAGATTTGTTAGGTTAGCTTTGATTTCTTTTTATTTGTTTAACATAACCCACACCAAAAGTTGAAGAAAAATGGAGCAACTTAAAATAACTTGGTATGTCGAATAACTTGGAGCAATTATTTATGTCTCAAAAGTGTATGTGACTGGCATTATCTGTAGTGCATTTCTCTATTCCTATAAATTAAAGGTCTCATGGATACATCTAGTGCACTAAACCATCACATAATAGAAGCCGCGTATTTATTTTTGTGGCTTCTCAAATTCTCTCGCTCTTTGGTAAATATTGAGCGTTGGTGTCTTTGTCTATTTGTAAAGGTTGAGTTGGTCGTATACATTAATTAGTTTAGTACCAATAGGTATTTTAAGTGTATTTGATATTTGAGATTTTGGGTTTGTATGGAATTTGATATCTCATTGTTAGAAATATTTGGATAGGTAGGATTGTCAACTATTTTGTATATTTGTCATATTTTATGTGAAATATTTGGCTTTGTTTTGTCAGTGGACATAAGTTTTAAGCCGAACTTGTAACACCCTACCACATAGATATTTACGCTTAGGTCGTAAATCAAAGGTGGTGAGACGCTAGACCTCTAAAAATAAAATATGTACATACATAACAAGGATAATATAGTTAGGAGTCTTGAAAAAAGGTACGATCAAAATATATAAAACCGAAGATACATCGCTCACGAAAAATGATGAGGTAGAAAACTTATACAAAAAACTAAAAGACAT
>NC_029785.2:29717872-29746512 GCF_000816755.2 Arachis ipaensis
GTCCTAATTCTTCAGCTCAACCTCTAGGAGGGACAAATACAAGTTTTATACAACACTAGAGAATATATATATATATAAGCTAAGTACATAATATAAAAACCCCACAAAAGTAGATCTTCGCTTCAGAAAGAGTCATCTAGCATGCTCAGCGAGGTGTCTCACGTGCTGCATCTGCGAAGCAACAATATGTATGGAATGAAAATCGAGGGTTCTCAATATGGTAAAGGTGCCCACATAAATAATATATAAGGTCTCAAAAAAACTAGAGGTATTCCTAGAATTTTGACACTCAGATTTAAACTTAAAATTAATTCTAAACCAGAATTTCAATAACCTATCTAAGGAGATTCTAATTCTAATCTAATTCTTCACCTCCTGTCAACCCAAACCTCCTAATCACTGGTGGAACTATCCTTAGCATCACTTCTGCCAGCATAAGGGATCTCTCAGTTGCAAAGACAAACAAAGCATACAAGTAATACACAATTAAAGAAACAACTACAGCAGTTAAGTCATGTAGCATATAGACATATATAAACAATTAGGTAAACTAAAATATGCATACTCAAACAGAACATACAAATGCACATGATGCATGTCTGCCCTATGATCGATGATATCATTTATCGGTTATCCAGTCAAACCCGACATGTTCGGTAGCAAATCCTGGACAGTCCCAGCGATGCGAAGCTCAAAGCATATGCATATATATAAATAATCAATCGTCCATCGTGTGGCTGGATCAAAGGAATCTCAAATCTCAACCTAAAACTAGTGGGGGCGAATCACTATGTTTGCCCATGGAGACTAAGATCAATCATAAATACTATCCTGGAGCAAGTAGGGCGACCACTACATCTACCCAGGAAGCTCAAAATCATCTCATCCCGGAGCAAGTGGGGCAAACCTCACCCTTGCATCTACCCGGGGTGCCTCAACTAACCAACATGGAGTAAGTGGGACGAACCACAACCCTTGCGCTATCCAGGAGGTACGTTCTCATAAGTCTAGGAGGAACAAAGGAGGGGATCCTAACCTCCCACCATCTCACTGGAGGCAATTTTACAATACCAATAGAAACAAAGAAGGGGATCCTCATCTTCCATCATCTCATTTGGGTCGCACTTTCGAGAAAGAGTGCTCGAGATAAAACAATCATATTTGTAATCAAATTATGCCCAATATTATATTTATAAGGGTTAAGTAGTGAAATCATCCCTAAGGTCTGGGGTGAAAATCAAAATCGTCCCCGACCTTTTTTTGTTAGTAAAATCATCCTCAACGTTACAAAACGTTATAAAATCGTCCTTTTGTCCATAAATAAAATTTTTTGGACAATTTTGCCCTTTCAATAAAAATAAAAAATATTTAAAAAAATCACCCCACCCCACCCCCACCCCTTACCCTCACAGGCATGCAAAACTCGCGGTATGGGCGGCTCGCCTCAGTCTACCCTTAGCGGAATCGGAAGCTGGTCCGGCCGTAGCTTAGTTTCCAGCGAAGGAACACCGAACGGATCTTCCCGTGTTCCTTCCCCTTCGATGACGCCGTTTGCCAACCAAAACGACCCTTGGGAGGTTATATACCAAGCCGCAGGACAAGTGGCCAGGATGAAGCTGAACGACCACGTGTCTCAGAGCAACAGAGGGTTTCTTAACTCTGCACGCACCACTGCAGCAGCACCGAAGAACCTCCACACCACCGTATGCCGCTCGTTCTATAACCACGCTCTTCAGGTAACAAAATCGTCTTTGGGAAGAAGGCATTTCTGAAGAACTTGAATCTAATAATCTTTTTCCATTGTGTTCAGGTTTCTCAAGAGCAGGTGTTGAATCAACAGTGTGGTTCTACTTGGGGAAGGCAGGGGGCTGGTAATAAAGCATACTGGCTCCTCCAACAGTAGAACAGAGCGCGTGAAATTTGTTACGAGAGTGTAAAATGTGGTAATCGTCAAGAAGCTTCGCCATAGTTTTCCTAAACAAAATTTTCGTACTTAGTGCTTCTCATTTAGTTTCTTGATATATCTGTACTTTCAATGGCAACAGGGAGTTTTGAGAATCTTCAGAACAAGCTCTCTGATCTTGTTGAACGCCCCAACTTGAACAATTTTAGTTGGAACTACACAATCTTCTGGCAGTTTTCACAGTCCAAATTCAAAAAAGATTGTGTTGTTCTTGGTTGGGGTGATGGCTGTTGCAGAAAACCAATCGAAGGTGAAGAAGAAAGAGAAGCTTTGAGACTTGGATTTGATGATGATGAGGTTGTTCAGAGAATGAGGAAGGGGGTGCTGTAGAAGCTTCACGCGGTTTTTAATGGTTCTGAGGAGGAAAATGAAAATTACGCTTTTGGCCTTGACCGTGTAACTGACACTGAGATGTTCTTTCTTGCTTCCATGTACTTCTCTTTCCCCAAAGGTTATGGTGGTCCATGTAAGTGCTTTGAACTTGGTAAGCACTTGTGAATTTGTAATGATGATGATGCTGATGATAGAGGGGTGAGGGGTGAGGGGTGAGGGAGTGGGCTGAGGAGGTTAGGGTTAATTATTTTTATTAATAATGAAGGGTAATATGGTAAAAAAAAATAAAATTGAAGTGGAAAAGGACGATTTTATAACGTTTTGTAACGTTGAGGATGATTTTAATAACAAAAAAAGGTCAAGGATGATTTTGATTTTTACCCCAGACCTTAGGGACGATTTCAGTACTTAATCCTATTTATAATTAGCATATAGTTTCTCAAACTTATCTCCCCTAATACTCTGATATCTTCTCTTTAATCAATTTAATACACTTCATTAAACCACTCTAGTTAACCTACCCATAACACTCTGTGATCCCTAAGTCTTCCGCTCTAAATATAAAATAGAAACTACCTCTTTTGTTTTACTAGTACACTCTTGCTCACCCCAAAAGCTTAAACACTAGCTATTGGACCTTAAACAGAATTTTCAGAGGTTTGAAAAACCAGAAGAATGGTTGATAATTCAAAAATTGTTAATTTTCATCAAAACAGTAGTTTCGGAGGGTTTACAAGCTTGCCAAAAAGGTCAAACAATGAAAATAGAGTATCGTGCGTACGCATCATGCATGCGTGCGCACGCACCACCCAAATTTCTTAATATGTGCATACGCATCATAGTATGCGTACATACGCACCAGACGACCTTCCCATGCCTATGCGTATGCACAACTTGCAAATCCTCAGGGTGTGCTACGCACACCTCCTCATGCGTACGCACACCCTCAACCATATGCTTTGGTCCGTGCGTGCGCACACACACCAGAAATCTTGATTTTTTGTGACTTAGCCAAATTCAATTTTCTGTATCCAACTTCTAATGCACATAATTTCCTCTCACTACAAGAAAAATACCCATTCAGCCACACTTTTTTTAAGCTACATTTGAAAAGCGTAGCCTATTCTATGAATAGGCTACGCTTTTCTCAGTGATGCCTTTTTATAAGAGAAAAAGAAACACAATTTTGGCATCATTTAAAAAGTGTAGCCTTAGGTATTATAGAAATCACTTATAAAGCGTAGCCGAATGTTGATATTTATGGGTCCACTTTTTATATCTAAGGAAGCGCTTTTAGAGTGTAGCCTATTTGTTAAGTTTTGGGTGCACTTCAAAAGTGATGCCTAATGTATCTAAAGCAAAAAACTTGACAACTGATAAATTTTATTCCTTAATTTCCCGAAAGCAAAACTCACATACTTAGTGGAATTTTTGTCCCTCCAAAACTCACACTTAGCCTTCATCTCAGCCTTCATCTCAATCCCCTTTCAGAAACCCTGTCACCATCGAAGAAACCCTTCAAAGCTTACCATCGCAAAGAAACTCTCTCGCTACAGAAACCCTCTCACTCACCACTCATCGTCGCTCCTCTTCGCCCTCCTCCTCGTTGCTACGCCGCCCTCACCAGCGTCATCTCTGCGCTTCTCATCGTCCTTCCCCTTTCAATTCAATCGAGTAACCCTCATCTCTGCGCTATATACTGAGCTTAATGAATATTTTTTCTTTGATTCGTCACCAATTCACGCTACCTGTACAAACTCGCGCGCCTTCTCCTTCGATTCGTCGCCGCTGCTCATCTCTTCTTCAAGGGTTTTCACCTTCGATTCGTCGTCGCTCATCTCTTGTTCACCGTTGCCATTCATCACCGCGCTCACCAAGTAAGCATTCTGTGCCTCGTTCTTTTCTTCTCGCTCATTCTCTTACTCGCTCTCTCTCACTCGCCCTCTCTGTGCAGTGTCAAAGAAACTGTATGCTCTCTAGCAACCTCTTCTCTGCTCTACTGTGAAGCATCAAGGTTTCCAATGAGGCAAAGCATCGATCCCTAACAAGCGAGGTAAGCGCCCGATGATGATGATGGTTCTGTGAAATTTGGGAGGTTTTGGGTTTTGGTTTTAGGGTTTTAATTGGGGTTTTAGCTTCTGTATTCTGCGTTATTTATCTGTGGGCTGCCAGATCAAAACTAAAATCACCAATGTAAATTTCACTATGTGTCAACTGAATTATTATTCTTATTTTTGTTATTGTTCTTGTTGATTTTTTCTTGTTTAAATTTCACTTTTTGCTTATGACGAATCATTGTCTAGTTCTGTAGTTTATTTCATGCCATTGGATTTGTTAAGCTTATCATAGGTGTGGCATCTTCAATTTAATTTCTCCTGTTTATGTTTTTCTATCTTTTAGGCTTGGATTATGCTGACCCGAAAAGGAAAGGCAATTTTCTTGGAAAAGTTTTTCTTGCTGCTGGATTAACAGCATTATGCATTATCATGATCAAGCAATCTCCATCTTTGAGTTCCACTAGTCCGGTAATCGCTAGTCATCTTACACATGTTTTTTTTGAGAGCTTTTTATGTCTTTGCTTCTTTCCCCTTTTTTTGTCCCCTCCACACCAGAGATGTGCATATTCATTATAGTTTCATAGCTGTTTGATTATTACCCTTTGAAAGATATCTTAAAAGTGGTAGATTGTTGATAGAGATGAATTGATGAATGATATGAACTATTTTAATTTTTTGTCCATAAAGAGTGAAGCTTGATTATGTTTAATTACCGTTCACAACTTTTGTCAGCTAGATAGTTGAAAGAAGGAGAAAAGGGGATAGTTTGTAAGGGAAAAATTATAAAGACAAGATATATATATATTTTTCAGTTGTAGTTTTCTTCTTTCTTTGAACTATCCTGATATAAGAGTTTGCCTTCTCTAAAGCTAATTTTCTTTATTTATTTAAGCTAATTTATCATTTTCGTTTCTGTTTTCCCCCTTTTCCAGTTTGCCATTCGCGAACCTGGGGTAACTCATGTTTTAGTAACAGGCGGTGCAAGCTACATTGGTTCACATGCTACGCTTCGGCTTCTGAAGGAAAATTATCGTGTCACTATAGTAGTATGTCTATTAATAAAAATGAAATATTTCTCTGACAAAATTAAATGCACTTATCAGTGTGGTTGCGACAGGCATAACATTGTTTTTTCCTTTTTGGCAGGACAATCTGTTACGAGGAAATATGGGTGCCGTCAGAGTTCTTCAAAATTTATTTCCAGAACCAGGAAGGCTTCAATTTATATATGCTGACTTGGGAGATCAGACATCTGTATCCTTACCCACTTTCCTCATCACTAGAAATATTTTGTTGTCATATTTTTAACTTTGATTGAAACGTATGTGGAGAATACCCAAGAAAGATTTTCTACTTAACTGGTTACCAGGTTAATAAAATATTTTTGGAGAATAAGTTTGATGCTGTGATGCACTTTGCTGCTGTTGCATATGTTGGGGAAAGCACTGAGGATCCTCTCAAGTAAGTACCTCTGGAGTTTATTCAAGCACTTCAATCTCAGTTGAATGTTTGCATTCTGCTTGTAATTTGCTCCTCCTTCCAAGTTGCACAAGTAACATGTCTATTTAGATACCGATTGACTTGTTTAGTGGCATATTAAACAAATCACCCTTGATGGAATAGGTTCAAATCTATCTATTAATTTGCTTCTTAATTTTCTCCTCCTCCTCCTTAATTAGAATGGTTAAAATTGAATTTTAATGCTTTCTTTAGGATCCGGAATTGTTTATCTCAGCTGTACGCCAAAGACATCACTCTTGATGATAAGCAAGAGCTTGATGAGGCTTTGCAGTAGGAGGTAAGTTGGTAATTCAATTTTCGCACCTTTAGATATGAAATTACAATTTCCGCACCTAAAGTAATTTGGTAATTCATATGCTATCTGATATTTTCCACTAGAACAGGACAAGTACATTTCAGCAATGTAAACTAGAAAGTAAATTTGGTGATTTCTTTTTCTTTCTTAATTTGTGTACTTAAAGTACTGAAAATATACTCCTAAGATATTTATTCAATCAAGAATATAGACAATGGTATCAAGTACTTCATTCTTTATAATTCCAAGGTTTTTTCTTTTTGAAAGAAAGAAAGAGCTCAACACTTATAGTGGAGCTTATTATAAAATTGAAGAATTAAAAAAAGAAACAAAGACAATTAAAGTAATTCCAAGATTCATTTTCTCACATGGTGAAGCATTTTTATTAATCATCTGTGTTTGAATTTATTCTGCAAAGAATTATATCTCCGATAAGCTTCTTATGTAACTTTTGTTTGTGTAGATTCAAGCTGCATTTTGAACGGACGAAATTAGGAGAATTCACTACAAGAAAAATACCCATAATCATAACATAACATTGTGTCTCTGTCTGTCTCCCTCATGAATTCACAGACAGAGGGCAAGGAACAGAGGAATAGCCAAAGCACCAGGGAGCAAAAACAGGAGCGTTCTTCAAGTTTTTGGCTCTTCATCAATCATAGCACCAAGAGAAAGAGAATGATGATATATAGAAAATAAAAAAAAAACAATGAGGGACCTAAGGCTACACTTATATACAGTAGCTATAGTATACAAAAAAAAAAAGAGGGATCTAAGGCTACGCTTATAAAAAGTAGCTATGGTATACAATGTGGCTACGCTTTACAAGTGATGCAGTAGTGTTGAAAAGCGTAGCCTATTCTGAAAAAATGAAAGCTGAAAAGCGTAGCCTTTGGTCCTCGACAGCATCACTTGAAAAGCGTAGCCCTTGGTGCAGAAAAGCGTAGCCTTTGAGAATAGGCAACGGCCGAATAGGAATCACCTCAAAAAGCGTAGCTGTAGCCCAAAAAGCGTAGCCGTAGCCTAAGGCATAATTTTTTTTCACTTTTGGCTACACTTTTCAAGTGTACCTGAATGGGTGTTTTTCTTGTAGTGTCTATAAAACTTTTATTTCCATAATCTTTAGACCATTTTAAAGTTCATAAAATTATCTTTAAATGAAAACAAAATCCATTCAAACCCAAAATCCGAGACTCAAGTTATGACCCGTCGAAATTGGTTAAAAATATGTTTTTACCAAAACTTCAAAACTCAAGTTTTTCAAACCAAATTCAACCCAATCCTATAAAAAACCATCTCAAACATTATCATAACCTATCAAACACCAACTCATTATGCATCAGCCATTTAATTATCCAAAATACCAACATTTCATCGTCAACTCAACATCTTATTTACCATTTTCATGCATATACATAATAGTTAATTTCATCAACTCAACTACACCACATCAATTCAACATATAATTCTTCAATACCACTTACTCACTTCAACTACAATTCATATCCATTCAACATCTATTAACTTATTCCACTAAGCATGCACCAAACACACAATTCAACTTATCTTAAAGTCAACTAGCCTAAGTTCTCACGTAACATTACACATTATCTATGAGAAACCAAAATCATACCTTGGCCAATTTTTTCCTAAACTCAAAATGCCACAATTCAAGTTTTCAAGACTCCAAATCAATTCAACCAAAATTCCAGCCACTAAAGCTTTGCCACAAGAGCTTTAATTTTGCCAATTCAACTCCCATTCCACATAAACTCAAGCTAGTTCATACAATTCACTCAAATTAGTACTAGGGCATACTAAAATTGAACAAACCACAAGGGTTTAGAATTTTTTGACCTTATCCATTGATGCTTGGAGTAAAATCCAATAATTATCCAATATTAGATTGCACCTAAACCACCAAAATCATCAAAATCACTCAAAACTCGTACTAAAACACGAATCCAAAAGGGGAAGAAAACTGGGCATAAATTATAAAGTTTTTTAGTACTTTGTTCGAATAGAAATGAAGAGGACTGCAAAACGAACGCATCGCCGCAAACGACTCGTCAATTGAAATTAAGAACAAGAGTTTGCTCTTCTTCCCCTTCTCCCCTTTGTGTTTCAGCGTGAAATGCATATGAGGAAGAGAAGAAATAGCTGAAGCCACTTCATTAAGTGGTAATGGATTGGGCCCTGGACTCAATATGGGTTCGGTTCAATCGGTTTAGTCCGTTGATTCAATTTTGAGTCAAAATTTTTAAAATTAGTGTCAAAATTTATATTTTAATTATTTCTACTTCATTTAATTATAAAATTTAATCCTCAAACTATAAAATTTAATTTTCTAATTTCTTTAAATATAATTAATTTATTAGTTAATTATTTATTAATTTCTCACTGTTTACAAAACTATATAAATTTCTCTCGTATCATTTTGTTCATGTCATTACACTTTCTACTTATACTTTTATGCCACTCTTTTAACCTGAATTCCAAACAAGATTGTTGAATACCCTAAGAAAAATAATGCACAAAAGAATAAAAGATAAATGAGAGAGAATAAATGTGTCCATAATTAGGGATGAGAAAATTTTTCGTTTCTCTTTTAATTATTCTATAAAAGAAAATAATGAGACATGGAGTTGTGGATAGAAAATAAACAAGTTGTATGATGATTCATAAGGATGATTAGATTATGGGAGTGAATTATTTTAAATAAAATATAGGATTATATAAAAAAAGAGAAAAAAGAGAAAAGATAGACCAAAAAATCACTAAAACTAAAATAGAAGTCGAAAGAATCTTTATGCCTAGAATTTAGGAGAGTTGATAGAATTTTACAATTACCTATCTTTTATTTCTAATTATGTTCTTTCTATTTATGTAATATAATAAAAGAAATTAATTAAGAAGATGAAATTCCATTAGTTTCGCCTAATATCTCTACTTGTTGATTGATATTAAATTGTGCAACCAGAATTTTAGATAACATTTTTTAACAACTGGTATCAGAGCTCAATTCAAGGAGCTCTATGGGTGGTATATGCAATTTTTAGGTGATGTGTGTGGGTGGTTGATAACGATTGAGCATTATTTCTATGTCATTCAAGTTTTCACTACAAAGAAGGTTGATATCATTGTAATGGCACTAGAAGGAGAAGTCTTAACTTGGTTTGAATAGTGGGAGGAGTAGACACCCTTCCATTCATGGGTGCAATTTAAACAAGACATCGTAAAGTAATTCCAACCAAGTATGATAGCAAACCTAATAGGACTTCTTTTGGCTATCTGAAAAAATAGAATCGTAATTGATTACTGCTTGTAATTTGAGCTAGAACCTGAACCCAATAAAATTTGTGAACAGATACATTGATGTGTATCTTCATGAATGGGATGAAGAAAAATATACGAGTAGAAATTTCATCTTTAATTTTAGAGAAAAGGACAAATAGATCCCTAATCTTTTGTTTCGTGGACATTTTCGTCCCTGACCATTGAAAAATACTTTTAAGTTCCTGACCTTCACAAAACTTGGACGGATCAGTCTCTCCGTCCATATGCCTCCGTCAGGGACTGATCCGTCCAAATGCCTCCGTCAGGGACTGATCCGTCCAAATGCCTCCGTCAGAGACTGATCCGTTCAAATTTTGTGAAGGTCAAAGACTTAAAAGTATTTTTCAATAGTCAGAAACAAAAATGTCCACGAGACAAAAAGTCAGGGACCTATTTGTCCTTTTCTCTTTATTTTAAATGCTTGGAAGAAATGATGAGTCTAGCTCTCTCAATCGAGAATAGGAATATGACGTAGTGTGATTGTGGAGTGAATCCACAAAGAAAAAAGATAGCTCCAAATTTCTAAGCTCATCATCCTTCAATTGAAGCTCGGATTGGGTTAAGCAAAGCCCAGGAGGATTTGAAAGGGGTGGATCAAGATCAGATTTTAGATTCCAAGCCAAAAAAGTCCAAACAACAAGTAATGGAGTCCCAAAACTCCCCCAAATTATAGAAACTAACCATCACGAGTCAGTGGATAATAAGCCTATTGGAGTGAAAAAGCTTTCAAACCATGAATGGACCAAGAGGCAATGGAAGGTGTTATGTTTTTGCTGTGGGAAAAAATTGGGACATGCAGATGTGTGTCAACGTCAAAACTATTAGATATTTCTTATGGGTGACGAAGAGGAATAAGTAGAGATCGAAATTGAAGTGGTAGAATTATTAAAAGATATAAAATGCATTTTGATAATTATGAAGATCTCTTTTAGCTTCCTCAAAGTCTTCCACCGAAAAGAAAACAAGATCATGCTATTGTATTAAAAGAAGGCCTTGTGAACCCTCATATCTACTTTTATAGAAACCTTCACAATCAAAAGAATAAAACTGAGAAAATTTTTAAGGAGATGATGTAGTTTGAAATTATTCAGCCAAGTACTAGCCATTTTTCTAGTCCAATGATTTTGGTTAAAAAAAAAAGATGGGGATGAAGATTTTGTGTGGATTATTGAGCCTTAAATAAGGTGACAATTGCAAATAAATTTCTTATACTAGTCAATGATGAGTTTCTAGATGAAATTGAAGGAGCTCACCACTTCTCTAAAATGGATTTAAAATTTGGCTACCATTAAACTAGAATAAAGGCTAAAGATGTTCTTAAAACAACATTTAAAACTCATGAAGGTCACTACGAGTTCTTAGTAATGTCCTTTAGCCTTACAAATGTCGCATCTACCTTTAAAACACTAATGAATAAAGTGTTGGAACCGTATTTGAGAAAGTTTGTCTTAGTGTTCTTTAATGATATTCTAATCTACAGCTCCAAACATAAAGCCCACTTGCGACACTTAAAGCTGGTTTTTGAGGTTCTCAAGAATAATAAGCTATTTTTGATATAAAAAAAGAAGCATTTTTTTAGCAATCATAGGTGGAGTACTTGGGGTATATCATCTCAACAGGAGGGGAAGTTGTAAATCCTAAGAAGATTGCAAACATGAAATATTGTCCCAAGTCATTTGATTTGAAGGGCCTAAGAAGACTTTTAGGATTAACCGGATAATATGGGCGACCTGTGAAAAATTATGGCAAGATTGCATGGCCACTAACTTCAAGTGTATGGAGGAGGCTGAAATTGCCTTTGAAGAATTAAAGAAGGCAATGACTATCCTACTAGTGCTTTTCTCCAAACATTTTATCATCGAAACTAATTTTTCAAAAAAATAAAAATTAGAGAAAATTGTTGGCAGAAAAATTTTAGAGGAAGCACATGTCAAGTCTGTCTATGAAAGAGAAATCATGGCAATATTGTTGGCAGTTTAACGGTAGATACATTATCTTTTGGGGAAGCATTTTATTGTGCACACTAACAAAAAAAAGTCTTAAATATATATTGGATCAACTAATAGTAGGAGAAGAGTAACAGAAATGGATGATAAAATTGTTGGAATATGACTTTGACATCAAGTATAAAACTAGGGCTGAGAATATGGTGAAAGATGTATTGTCGAAAAAAAATCCAATACTCATCCCTCACCACGATACGACAGCAATAACAGCAAAGTGGAATGAATGGGAAGATGACATACAAGCTAATGACAAACTCAGGCATTATTCATAAGCTTTTGCAAGGAAAATACACTCAGTCAGGGATTACACATGGAAAGCTATATTACAAGGGAAGATTGGTGATTACAAAAATTTGAAAGAATTTCATGATATAAAGGTGGTTGAACATTCTAGACACTTTCGAACCTACAAGAGAATATCCGCGATGATGTATTGAAAAAGAAAAATTTAGCAATCCATAAAAGAATGTGAGGTGTGCCAAAGGAATAAGCGCTAAACGTTATTGCATGTTGGCCTTTTACAATCAATACCAATTCGTATAAATGTTTGATCTGCTGTATCTATGGACTTCAGCCAAGGATTGCCTAAGGCTTTGGGAATGAGAAATATCTTCGTAATTGTAGATACAATGATTGAATATGCCAATTTTTTTGCTCTAGCATACCCTTACACGGCCAAGGAAGTAGCTGATGTATTTATCAAAGAAGTGGAGCGATTTCATGATTTTCCAAACTCAATTATTTTAGATCGAGATAAATTATTCATGAGAAATTTTTTGGGTGAGCTATTTAAGGAAGTTGGAACCACCCTCAAGATGAGTTTTACTTATCTTTCATAAACAGATGGACAAAGTGAGGCTATCAATAAATGCTTGGAAACTTATTTAAGGTGTCTTATAAGTTTTAAGCCAAGACAATGGTCTAAATAGTTAGTATATTGGCAAAATATTCATATAATACCAACTATTATGGCTCCATTATTTTAAAGTCCCTTTTAAAGCCCTTTATGGTAGAGAACAACAGTATAAAAAGTTCAAGTCCTTTTAAAAGAAAAGAATCAGATGATCGATAAGCTCAAATTTTCGCTTGAAAGAGTCCAAAAATAAATGAAAACATATGATGATCAGAAAAGGCATGATGTGACCTATGAAAAAGGAAAGATGTTGTTTCTTAAGTTGCAACTATATAAGATGCAAGAACTTGTCAAAAGAGTCAATCAAAAGCTTAACCCAAGATTCTATGGGTTATTTGAGATATTAGAAGGAGTGAGGCAAGTTGTATATCAACTAAAATTGTCCGAAACAGTTAGAATTCATCCAGTTTTTCATGTTTTCCTGTTAAAAAAATACACTAGAACGAATATCCATCTGCAACCATTTCCAGCAACTATTTTAAAAGAATGGGAACTTCAGACTCAACCAGAAGAAGTCCTCGAGGTTAACACCAATGTAGCAAGACAGCTTGATAAAGTATTGATCAAATGGTAACATTTATCATAATTTAAAATTTTATGGGAGTTAGGCACTGAAATTCATAAGATCTTCTCTCTTTTCACCTTGAAGACAAGGTAGCTCTTCAAGGGGAAGATATTGTTGAATACCATACAAAAAAATAATGTAAAAAAAGGAATAAAAAAAAAACAAAAGACAACAAATGAGTCCATTATTAGGAAAGCAAAGATTTCTTTTTTGTTTTTTAATTACTCTAAAAAAAGATGAGACATGAAACTCTAAGTAGAAAATAATTAAACAGATTGTATGATCATTTATGAGAATAATTAATGTATAGGAGTGATTATTTTAAATAAAAAATAACACTACATAAGAAAAGAGAAAAAGGAGAAAAGAAGTAGAGCAAAAAATCACTGAAACAGAAATAGATGCCAAAGCTCCTTACGCGAACTTAGGAGTAGAACTCCAATTTTCTATCCTGTATTTCAAATTTTGTGTTTTTTTTTCTATTTTTTTTTAATTCAATAAAAAAAATCAATCAAAATTTTCTGTAATTCTACTAAGAAATAAGTAGAAAACTATAACAAAAATTTGTCATAGCAACTAAATCAAGGTGGAGAAGACATCTCTTGTATAAATACAAGTCAAGTAGTGGAGGAATATTATAATGTTATTTGTATTTACAAGTCACTTAGGATAATGTTATTGCTAAGCACTGAAAAGTGCTTTGGTTCCTAGCTAGTGGCTATTAGTAACCACTAATATATGGATATCTATAAGGGAGATAAGATTATTTTATAAGATCATAATAATATTATAATGCAACAAGATGCAAAAACTTAATTTCTATTTTCATTGAAGCAATTGCACCAAACCAACACAATTTGTTACGTGTTGTGCAGTCCACTAACTTCAACATATATTCTCTGTAACACCCTCGCCATTAACTACTTATGCTTAAGTCATAGGAAAGTTAATAGCAAGAGCATTACTAAACTCTTCTAATTAATGTGGTTACTCTATTCTAAACTTAGTATGATAAATTACCTTAATGTATCTTGATTAATCTGAAAGTTATTACAATTAATCTATATCTATATAAGAGGTCATCTATAACGGCTTGAAGGTTAGTAGGGTTAATTGAGTTAGTTGTGACAGATTATAATTAAATTTCCGTGTTTATGCTAACTATTTGGTTTGAAATGAATCTAGATTAATTAGAAGATAATAGTGAACTTTAATCCTAACCGTGTTTATTATTCATTGGAAATATTGGTGAGTCTCACGTCCACTAGGGATAGTAGTGAACCTTTCAATAAGATAAAAATTTGTTAATGGCAAGAATTTGAGAGTGGTTGATTTGCTGCTACCTTCAATACCTCACAAGCCAGTAATAGTTAAAGTTATGGAACTTATTGTGACAACTTAGCCATAGGTAAAGTTTCTTGGATCAGTATTTTTAACCAATCATTAATTCTTAAGTTCTCTGTTAGTTTTGTTTTCTTCATTATTAATCATTTTCACAAAAATCAAGTTATTTCTCAATCAATTGTTAATTTTTTTTTTCGGGGTATGACTTAGGCACATCATTAGAGCTATATGCTCATAAGGTGTTATTGGCATTTTTAAGAAGAGAAAATATAGGAAATCGAATTTTGTTAGCTAACATTAGTCAATTTTAGAGTGTATGTTTATAATTTAAGATTTATAGGTAGGGATTATGATTCGAAATATAGAATTTAAGATAAATAATAATTTTTAAAAAATTGACTAATGTTAATTGTAAAAATTGATTCTTTAACATTACACTTTTCAAAAAAAAAAAAAAATTGTGGGACAATGAGTTTGTCATGGGAGTTTTTTTCGTACCAAATTCTCAATAACAATCTTTAACAAATACTGCACACAATGCCTTCCCTTAAACAACCAACTTCCGTAATCCCAAAGAACGATTGCTTCCCGTTCTTTTATAGCTGATTCTTTTTGGCATGTCGATTTTGAAGCAGCACATCACTGCACACATGATGCATTCAATCTATTCTTCTCTAGACCAATAAATACCAAGATTAACAACATGTCTACATAGTCAATTTATTTGCTTTTCTTAAATTATTAAATTTGATTCTACAATAATTTTTACTCAATTTTCAATATTTAATAGTCGATTTAAGAATTTTATATTAGATGTCTATTAGAATTATTATTTTTCAATTAAAATAAAATTTGTGCTTTTTTGTTTTAGAAATCGACTCGAAAGAGTTTTATTTATTTATTTTTATATTAGCTTTAATTTTTTTGTAACAAATGCATTAATTGAAAGAATTTTTTCAACTATAAATATCAATAAAAGTTGGCTTCTAATTTTATGAGAAGTAAATTTTTAAATAATTATTTAGTGACATAACTAATTTTTATTATAAAAATTATTATTATATTATATATATTGATGAGTTTGGAAAACTCTAAAATAACATTTATGATGACTAAACATTATTAATCTAATTAAATGCAAAAATATTAATCCATATATGTGATGAAAATTATTTTTTCTATGCAAGTTCTGTTTGGACCGAATACAAAAGGAAATTGTTGCAAACTAACCTTCAGCTTTGATGTCAATATGATTGTGTTGACTGATTTATTTTAATGGGCCATTTTGATTTATTATTACAAGCCCAATATGCTTTTAAGAATTAAGCCTTATTCAAAGTATGGCATACTATATGGCAGATGTAAATTATGTTTAATTGGGCCAATTTCTACTAACATCAACATTAAGCCCATATTAAACCAATAATCCAATGCTTGATCCGAAACCCATTGAAAGAAAGCAAATTGGTTTCATGCCTCCAACGGATTCCATTTCTTGTTAAGAGATGGATTTCAAAATTTAATTTGCTAGGATTGGAAATATAAAAGAGAGAGAAAAAGTATGATTGATGTGATTGATTGGTTTAATGCAACACGCCACTCAGCAAGGGAAGTAAAAGCAACCTCATTTTAATTAAATTGTTCTATTTCAATTAATTGCTTTTCTTCTAACTTCATCTCTCTCATCTTTTCTTCTTCTCTTTCGGTCATTACCCAGCAACCATGAAAGCTACACCTAGCCACTGAAAAGAAGATAGAGCAAGCAACAAAACCATCACAATGATGGCAAGAAAAAGCAAACTAAAAGTATGCTGTGGTTAAGATCTTCTTTCACTTGTGGTAAGATTTAGTGATGAGATCTTGGCTCCTCCATACCAAAAATGGAAGTGAAGATCTCGGTCAGAGAAGAAGAATCTTGGAGAGGATGGCTTGTCTCTGATTCTGCTCAACCATCACAGGAAGTAGCAACAGTGGCTACGTGATGGAAGAGGCAGAGATTAGAGCAGATTAAGCTATCATCATCATGAAGCATCAAGGGCCAGAAGTTCATCTTGGAGAGCAAGGCAAGGATGAAGGGCTCGGATTGATGAAGATTGGTGACTAAGGAAGGACTAGAGGTAATTGCATGTTGGGTTTTGCATGTGTTATCTCTTCTCTCTCTCTGGCCGAACCGGTTCTGTTTGAAGAAGAAGAAGATTGGCTTGGTATGTTTGGTTTCAACCTTGGAGGGTTCTTCCTATAAGTAAGGGTGAACAGTTAGGGTTGATTCAAGGAGTGAGAGTGCAAGGCATAGAGTTCTCATAGAAACACAAGCTGACAGAATTTCTTCTCCTTCAATGTTTTATGTTTTGTATTTTTCTGTTTAATTTTGTCATGTCTTGAGTCTCATGGAAAAAGGCAAACAGTGAGGTTTGTATGAAAAAGCCATAGAGCGGAAAAAGGCAGAGAGTGCAAAATTAAAAGAAAAAGCCATAGATGTCCTTAGAGTTCCTTTGTACATCTGTGTTGTGTTTCATGATTCTATGGAAATCCCCTTGTAAGTTGGGTTAGCACTTTACAGTTGAAAGCTTGGCAGTGACCAAGTCAAGTTCAGTTTGGGTTTAGATTCTGGACTTGTCCCGGATAGGAAGGGTAGTTCCTAGGGAGAATTGGTGTTTGTAATCAAGGATGATTATAGTGAAATTCCATCATTGTTGTGATGGAGACTGGATGTAGGCTGCACTGCACTTAGCAGCTGAACCAGGATATATCTGGGTGTAATATTCTCTTTCTTCTACTCCATTTCTATCTCTGCTGCAACAGGAGATAAAACCAAAAATATCTCGTGCTGATTGACGAGACAAAAAGAAAAGTGTCGTGGCTGGGGACGAGACAAAATAAAAAGTCTCGTGGCTAGTGACGAAATAAAAAGACAAAAAGTCTCCAAAAGCAATTTCTAAGGCCAGCAAGTGTTGTCAAGCGAAAAGGGGCTAAGATTCAACTCCCCTTCTCTTAGCCATTGATAACCATCAATTGGTATCAGAGCTTAGTTTCAAAGAGATCAAGCTTTGCAGCTTGGAGTAAAGATCTATATGGCAGAGAACAGTGGCTCAAATCTAGTGTCCTACAATCTGACCGAAGGGCAATCAAGCAACAGACCTCCTCCTTTCAATGTGAAAACCTATACCTATTGGAAGGAGAGGATGAAGATCTTTGTGCAAGCACTGGACTACAGACTCTGGAAGATCATCCTTGAAGGTCCTCAATATCTAACCGTCACAAGTGCCGAAGGAGTTGTCACTTCTAAACCAGAAGCAAGCTGGACCGAAGAAGACAGAAAGAAGGTTGAGCTCAATGCCAAGGCTATCAACTTGCTCAACTGTGCTATCAGCTTTGAGGAGTACCGACGGGTATCACGATGCACAACAGCAAAAAAAATATGGGACAAACTCCTAGTCACTCATGAAGAAACCACCATTGTAAAGAAGACCAGGATAGATATGTTAAACAGAGAATATGAAATGTTTGCAATGAAGGAAGGAGAATCCATTGATGAGCTATTTGAGCGCTTCAACACCATTATTGTTGGCTTGGATGCTATGGGAATCAAGTATCCTGAATCTGTGCTAGTGAGAAGAGTGTTGAGATGTCTCACAAAAGAGTGGGAAACAAAAGCTTTAATTATTTCTGAGAGTTGTGGTCTTGACTCCATGACCTATGATGATTTGAGAGGAAATTTACTTGCTTTTGAAAATACCTATTTAAAAAAAGATTCAAAAAAGAAAGGAATAGCTTTCTCATCTGTTACTAACCCTCTGGATGATGAATCCAGTGATAACTCATCTGAAAATAAATTTGTGTTGTTTGCAAAAAAATTCAGGAAAATGGTGAAGCTCAAGGAGAGAGGCAAAGGAGGGAGCTCAAGAAAACAGAAGAAAGATTTTAGCAAGGTGACTTACTACAACTGTAAAGAAACAGGGCACTTCAAATCTGACTGCCCTAAGTTGAAAAGGGAAGAAAAGCCGAAGAAAGGAAAGAAAAAGGGACTAATGGCATCATGGGAAGATCTTGAAAATGATTCTGAAGACGATGAAGAATCTGAAACAAAGCCTTAACCATGCCTTATGGCTGACTACGTTGAACAGGTGTGCCTAGCATTCAAACGGAAGGAGAATATGTGGTATATGGACAGCGGATGCTCTTGGCATATGACCGGAAAGACAACATTCTTCATAAAGCTTGATGAATATGATGGAGGACTTGTCACTTTTGGTGATGATGCAAAAGGAAAAATAGTGGCTATTGGAAAAGTTGGTAAAATCTTTTCATCTTGTATAAATGATGTTCTTCTTGTAAATGGTTTGAAACATAATTTACTTAGTGTTAGCCAATTGTGTGATTTAGGTTTTGAAGTTGTTTTTAGAAAGTTTGTGTGTTTGGTTGTTTGTGAGAAAACTGGGGATATTTTATTTGAAGCTAAAAGGTGCAATAATGTGTATGGATTGACTCTTGAGGACTTGAAAGAACAAAATGTAACATATTTTACCTCTCTTGAATATGAAAAATGGCTATGGCATATAAAGTTGGGTCATGCTAGCATGTACCAAATTTCTAAGCTAGTTAAGAAAAATTTGGTTAGAGGAATTCCAAATATCAAATTTGATAAGGATCTTACTTGTGATGCTTGCTAATTGGGCAAATAAGTAAAATCCTCTTTTAAACCAAAAGATGGAATCTCAACCAAAAGGCCATTAGAGATGTTACACATTGATCTTTTCGGTCCAACAAGAACTCAAAGTTTAGGAGGTAAACACTATGGTCTTGTGGTGGTAGATGATTACTCTAGATTTGGTTGGACTTTTTCTTGCTTATAAAAATGATGCTTTTCATGCTTTTGCAACTCTTTGCGAGAAAATTCAAAATGAAAAAGATTTAAAAATTGCCCATTTGAGAAGTGATCACGGAAGAGAATTTGAAAACTAAGATTTTGAAAAATTCTGCGATGACTTTCGAATTTTTCATAACTTTTCATGCCCTAGAATCCCTCAACAAAATGGGGTGGTTGAGAGAAGGAATAGAAGCCTTCAAGATATGACTAGGGCCATGCTTTGTGAGAATAAGATTCCTAAATTTCTATGGGCTGAAGCTGTAAATACAGCTTGTTATATTTTGAATAGGACAATTATTAGAAAGGGTTGAAGAAAACTCCTTATGAGCTATGGAAAGGAACCCCTCCAAATCTTAAGTACTTTCATGTTTTTGGATGCAAATGCTTTGTACTTAACAATAAAGAAAACCTTGGCAAATTTGATCCAAAATCCTATGAAGGAATGTTTGTTGGATATTCCACCACAAGCAAGGCTTATAGAATTTATCTCAAAGAGCATAGGACCATAGAGGAATCCATACATGTTACTTTTTGTGATTCTAATTTAATTCCCAGTACTGTGATAGATAATGATTCAGATTGTGAAGAAGCTGGAACAAGTAAAGAAAATCCCAAAACTGCTCAAAATGAAGAATCTGCCAGTCCAGTTTTGTCTCGTCAGATTGAAGGAGACATTTCTACTTTGTCTCCTGAGCAGACACGAGAAACTAAAACAGTGAGACCACCAGAAACTCATCAAAGATCAACACCACTCTGGAAGCCTAGAGAATGAAAGTCTATGAGGGGTTATCCTCATGACTTTATAATTGGTGATCCCTTTCAAGGTGTAATAACAAGATCCTCAACCAAAAGGCAATCCAAACCAAGCAATTTTGCCCTCTTGTCACAAATGGAGCCCAACAATGTCAAACAAGCTCTTGAAGATCCATCATGGGTCAAAGCAATGCAAGAAGAGCTTGCTCAATTCGACAAGAATGAGGTTTGGACACTAGTACCTCATCCGGATGGTAAGAAAGTTACGGGTACTAAGTGGGTGTTTAAAAATAAACTTGGTGAGGATGGACAAGTTGTTCGTAACAAGGCTAGATTAGTGGCCCAAGGTTACGATCAAGAAGAGGGTATAGATTTTGATGAGTCTTTTGCTCCGGTAGCTAGAATGGAAGCAATTAGGTTGCTTCTTTCCTATGCTGCCCATAAGGACTTCAAAATGTTTCAAATGGATGTTAAATGTGCTTTCCTTAATGGTTTTATTGATAGAGAAGTGTATGTGGCACAACCCCCGGTTTCGAACATAAAGATTTCCCAAATCATGTTTTTAAACTATATAAGGCTCTTTATGGTCTTAGACAAGCTCCAAGAGCTTGGTATGAAAGGCTTAGTGCCTTCTTGTTGGAAAATCAATTTCAAAGGGGTACCACCGGCACTACTTTATTTATTAAAGCATCTAATGATGATATTCTCCTAGTTCAAGTTTATGTAGATGACATTGTGTTTGGTTCGGCCAATGAGACCTTGTATGAAGAGTTTGGAAAACTCATGACTAGTGAGTTTGAGATGAGCTTAATGGGAGAGCTTACTTTCTTTCTTGGCCTCCAAATTAAACAAACTCCTAGTGGTACCTTTATTCACCAAGGAAAGTATGCAAAAGAACTTATCAAAAATTTGGCCTAGAAAGTTCCAAACCAATGGGAACACCAATGCATCCTAACACAAAACTTGAAAAGGATGATGATGGCCAAGATGTGGATGAAACAAGGTATAGAGGAATGATAGGTTCACTTATGTACATTACCTCCTCTAGACCGGATATTGTTCAAAGTGTGGGTGTATGCTCAAGGTTTCAATCTCAACCAAAAGAATCTCATCTTTCGGCCGTTAAGCGCATCATTAGATAATTAAGGGGACTAGTGATTATGGCTTGTGGTATCCTAAATCTGATAACTTTTGTGCAGTAGGGTTTTGGGATGCAGATTATGCGAGAGATAGGGTGGATAGACGGAGTACATCCGGCATGTGTTGCTTCCTTGGAAGCTTACTCAACATGTGGTCAAGAAAAAAGCAAGTCACAGTGGCTTTATCTACAGCCGAAGCTGAATATATTTTCGCATATGCTTGTTGTTCACAATTAATTTGGTTAAAAATGCAGTTGGAAGATTACAAATTAAAGATCAATAGTATACCCTTATTTTGTGATAATATGAGTGCTATTAACATTTCAAAAAATCCTGTTTTGCACTCAAGAACCAAGCACATTGAGATAAAATATCATTTCATTAGAGAGCATGTGCAAAAGGGTACTATTGATATTCAATTTGTAAAATCTAAAGACCAACTTGCTGATATTTTTACTAAACCCCTCTGTGAAGACAGATTCTGCACTTTGAGAAAAAGTTTGGGAATGTTTGATTTAAGTTTTATTGATAACTTGTGAAATATTGATTCTGCTCAGTTTTGTCTCGTAGGAATGGACGAGATAAAAATAAAAGTGTTGGAAGGGCTGTGATCAAAGGGGAGACAGCGCAAAAAAAGAAAAAAATTCTCATGGGACCCACCAAATTTCTTTGACCCCATTCTGACCATTTTGTTAGTTTCTCTCTCTGAAAATCAAAATGTCTTTTTGTTGTCTCATCAAATCTTATTGAAAGTGGTTATTGTCAAATCAAATCCTTCTCTTCACCTAATTCCTTGATTCTAGGAAACCACCTTTCAATTTATTTCAAATAAAAGAGAAACTCCTTGGGTATTAACCGCCACTTAATGGACATTTAATTCCCCTTAATTCTCTCTCCACTCCACATTTATTGCTTCTCTAACCTCCCTCCTCCCTCACTCCATTCGGTTTCTACTCAATCCCCTCATATTCCACTTCTCCATTTTCACTACCATGAAAAAGAAAACTGCTCCCAGGAAAAGCGAACGCATTCTCTTCTCTAAAAAACCGTCCAATACACAATCTCATACTCACATCCATATTCACTCTACATCATCATCTTCTCCATCACCTCCTTCAAAGCAAACCGACACCATGCGTAGGAAGGTCATAACTACAAAAACTTCTTCAAGGAAGAAGAAAGAAAGAGTTCCCGTGGAAGAAGAGGAAGAGTCTCACACATCACCCATTCCGTCTCCACCACCATCTCCACATAAGAAAGCCACACTCGGGAAGAGTGGCCAGAAATCAAAAGGATTTGCCCTGCACAACACCAAGGAACCTGCAAACCTAGAATCTTTGGACTTCAAGAACAAATTCAGCAAGACACACTCTCACTATGACCCTGCCCGATTCAACTCCTGTGCTTCATATGAATTCCATAAAGAAGTCCTGGAAAAGCATCATCTCTGTGCAACCTACCTTGTCAACCTGGACTCTCTCACCAGCAAGGGGATAAATGTTTCTCCTCTTTTTGAACTGCTTCAATGGACTCCTCTGCTTCACATCCAGAAGCCAGTTTACCCGAGTTTAGTTCGAGAGTTCTACGCCAACATGAGACTTATTGATGGCACCATCCATTTATATGTGAAGAGAGTTCACATCACTCTTGACACTGCCACCATTGGGATGGCCTTGGGCTACAAGCAGGAAGGGCCGAGAGCATACATGGCTGATGAGCGGATAATTTATACGTTTTTTGACATTATTTTTAGTATGTTTTTAGTAGGATCTAGTTACTTTTAGGGATGTTTTCATTAGTTTTTATGTTAAATTCACATTTCTGGACTTTACTATGAGTTTGTATGTTTTTCTGTAATTTCAGGTATTTTCTGGCTGAAATTGAGGGACTTGAGCAACAATCAGATTCAGAGGTTGAAGAAGGACTGCTGATGCTGTTGGATTCTGACCTCCCTGAACTCAAGTGAATTTTCTGGAGCTACAGAACTCAAAATGGCGCGCTTCCAATTGCGTTGGAAAGTAGACATCCAGGGCTTTCCAGCAATATATAATAGTCCATACTTTGGCCAAGAATAGACGACGTAAACTGGCGTTTAACGCCAGCTCTCTACCCAATTCTGGCGTCCAGCGCCAGAAAAGGATCCAAAACCAGAGTTGAACGCCCAAACTGGCACAAATACTGGCGTTCAACTCCAAAGAGGACCTCTACACGTGCAACACTCAAAGCTCAGCCCAAGCACACACCAAGTGGGCCCCGGAAGTGGATTTATGCATCAATTACTTACTTCTGTAAACCCTAGTAGCTAGTTTATTATAAATAGAACTTTTTATCATTGTATTCACAGTCTTGGTTACTCCGGTTCCCCTCTGGGGCCGAGACCAATGAACTCCATTATCACTTATGTATTTCCAATGGTAGAGTTTCTACACTCCATAGATTAAGGTGTGGAGCTCTGCTGTTCCTCAAAGATTAATTCAAAGTACTACTGTTTTCTATTCAATTCATCTTATTTCGCTTCTAAGATATTCATTCGCTCTTCAACCTGAATGTGATGAACGTGACAATCATCATCATTCCCTATAAACGCATGCCAGACAACCACTTCCGTTCTACCTTCGACTAAATGAGTATCTCTTAGATCTCTTAATCAGAATCTTCGTGGTGTAAGCTAGAATGATGGCGGCATTCAAGAGAATCCGGAAGGTCTAAACCTTGTCTGTGGTATTCCGAGTAGGATTCAATGATTGAATGACTGTGACGAGCTTCAAACTCGCGATTGCTGGGCGTAGTGACAGACGCAAAAGGATAGTAAATCCTATTCCAGCATGATCGAGAACCGACAGATGAATAGTCGTGCCGTGATAGGGTGCATTGACCATTTTCACTGAGAGGATAAGATGAAGCCATTGACAAGGGTGATGTCTCCAGACGATTAGACGTGCCGTGACAGGGCATTTGGATCATTTTCCCGAGAGAAGACCGAAAGTAGCCATTGACAATGGTGATGCATTACATAAAGCCAGCCATGGAAAGGAGTAATACTGATTGGATGAAGATAGCAGGAAAGCAGAGGTTCAGAGGAACGAAAGCATCTCTATTCACTTATAAAGTTTTTGGCGCCGTTGCCGGGGATTGTTCGAGTTTGGACAACTGACGGTTCATCTTGTTGCTCAGATTAGGTAATTTTCTTTTTGCTTTCTTTTCAAAAATTTTTCAAAAATATTTCAAAATTTCCTCACCTGTTTTCGAAAAAAAATATATTTTTTAGATTCAAAATTTTTAAGAATGAATTCTAGTGTTTCATGAAGCATGTGAAGCCTGGCTGGCTGCAAAGCCATGTCTAAATTCTTTTGGACTGAGGCTTCCAAACCATCAGCATAGAGGCAAGTTACATATTTGATAAGTAATGAGCAGTATATTCTGATATCTTGCTGAAGCTTGGCTGGCCATTGGCCATGTCTAGTGTTTTGGACCGGAGCTTTCATTGAAAGCTTGGGTGGCTAGTGAGCCATGTCTAATTCCTGGACTGAAGCTTTAGACTAAGAATGCAAGATTCCTGGAATTCATATTAAAAATTTTGGAATCCTTATTTTCCTTTTTCAATTAATTTTTGAAAAATACAAAAAAAAAATCATAAAATCATAAAAATCAAAAATATTTTGTGTTTCTTGTTTGAGTCTTGAGTCATGTTATAAGTTTGGTGTCAATTGCATGTGCATCTTACATTTTTTTGAAAATTCATGCATTCATAGTGTTCTTCATGATCTTCGAGTTGTTCTTGGTAAGTCTTCTTGTTTGATCTTTGCATTTGCATGTTTTGTGTCTTTTCTTGTTTTTCATATGCATTCTTGAATTCTTAGTGCCTAAGCATTAAAGAATTCTAAGTTTGGTGTCTTGGATGTTTTCTTTGCATTAAAAATTTTTCAAAAACATGTTCTTGGTGTTCATCTTGACATTCAAAGTGTTCTTGGTGTTCATCTTGACATTCATAGCATTCTTGCATGCATTCATTATTTTGATCTAAAAATTTCATGCATTGCATCATTTAACTTGTTTTTCTCTCTCATTATTAAAAATTTAAAAATAAAAAAAATATCTTTCCCCTTTTCTCTCTTAAAATTTCGAAAATTAGATTTGACTTTTTCAAAAATTTTTAAAAATCTAGTTGTTTTTATGAGTCAAATCAAATTTTCAATTTAAAAATCTCATCTTTTTCAAAATCTTTTTCAAAAATCAAATCTTTTTCAAATTTCTTAGTTATTTTCGAAAATTCAAAAAAAAATATTTTTCAAAAATATTTTTCTTATTTTTACATCATATTTTCGAAAATAACATCATCAATTAATGTTTTGATTCAAAAAAATTTCAAGTTTGTTACTTACTTGTTAAGAAAGATTCAAACTTTAAGTTCTAGAATCATATCTTATGATTTCTTGTGAATCAAGTCATTAATTGAGATTTTAAAAATCAAATCTTTTTCAAAACTAATTTCAATCATATCTTTTCAAAAATATCTTCTTATCTTATCTTTTTCAAAAATTTGATTTTCAAAATATCTTTTCTAACTTCCTATCTTCTTATCTTTTCAAAATTGATTTTCAAAATTTGTTTCAACTAACTAACTAACTTTTTGTTTGTTTCTTCTCTTTTTCAAAACCACCTAACTAACTCTCTCTCTCTAATTTTCGAAAATATCTCCCCCCTTTTTCAAAAATTTCTTTTTAATTAACTAAAAATTTTTTTATTTGAATTTTCGAAAAACTGCTAACCTTTTCCAAAACTATTTTCGAAAATCACTAACTCTTTTTCAAAAATTATTTTCGAAAATCCTTCTCCCTCATCTCCTTCTATTTATTTATTCATCTACTAACATCTCTTCCTCACATCACCAAAAATCCGAACCCTCTCTCTCTCTCTGAGTTCAGATTTTCTTCTTCTTTTCTTCTACTAACACAAGGACCTCTATACTGTGATATAAAGGATCCATATTATTATTATTATTTTTTCTGTGCCTTTTTCTTTGTCATATGAGCAGGAGCAAGGACAAGAACATTCTTGTTGAAGCAGATCCAGAACCTGAAAGGACTTTGAAGAGAAAATTAAGAGAAGCTAAATTACAACAATCCAGAGATAACCTTTCAGAAATTTTTGAACAGGAAGAGGAGATGGCAGCCAAAAATAATAATAATGCAAGGAGGATGCTTGGTGACTTTACTGCACCTAATTCCAATTTACATGGAAGAAGCATCTCCATTCCTGCCATTGGAGCAAACAACTTTGAGCTGAAACCTCAATTAGTTTCTCTGATGCAGCAGAACTGCAAGTTTCATGGACTTCCATCTGAAGATCTTTTTCAGTTCTTAACTGAATTCTTGCAAATATGTGATACTGTTAAGACTAATGGAGTAGATCCTGAAGTCTACAGGCTCATACTTTTCCCTTTTGCTATAAGAGACAGAGCTAGAATATGGTTGGATTCTCAACCTAGAGATAGCCTGAACTCTTAAGATAAACTGGTCACGGCTTTCTTAGCCAAGTTCTTTCCTCCTCAAAAGCTGAGCAAGCTTAGAGTGGATGTTCAAACCTTCAAACAAAAAGATGGTGAATCCCACTATGAAAGAAGAAGCTTATGATCCTAAGAACCCTGCAATAGCAGAGGTGAATTACTTAGGTGAACCTTATGGAAACACCTATAACTTATCATGGAGAAATCATCCAAATTTCTCATGGAAGGATCAAAAGCCTCAACAAGGCTTTAATAATGGTGGAAGAAACAGGTTTAACAATAATAAACATTTTCCATCATCCACTCAGCAACAGACAAAGAACTCTGAACAAAATACTTCTAATTTAGCAAACTTAGTCTCTGATCTATCTAAGGCCACTGTGAGTTTTATGAATGAAACAAGGTCTTCCATTAGAAATTTGGAAGCACAAGTAGGCCAGCTGAGTAAGAGGATCACTGAAATCCCTCCTAGTACTCTCCCAAGCAATACAGAAGAGAATCCAAAAGGAGAGTGCAAGGCCATTGACATAAGCATCATGGCCGAACCTGTGAGGAGAGGAGAGGATGTGAATCCCAAGAAGGAAGACCTTCTGGGACGTCCAGTGATCAATAAGGAGCTTCCCTCTGAGGAACCAAAGGACTTTGAGGCTCATCTAGAGACCATAGAGATTCCATTGAACCTCCTTATGCCCTTCATGAGCTCTGATGAGTATTCCTCTTCTAAAGAGAATGAGGATATTTAATCACACCCTGGAGGAAGCACCTGTCTGGCGTTCAACGCCAGAACAGAGCATGGTTCTGGCGCTGAACGCCCAAAATGGGCAGCATCCTGGCGCTGAACGCCAGAACAGGCATGGTTCTGATGTTCAACGCCAGAAATGGTAAACAAATGGGCATTGAACGCCCAAAATGGGCACCAACCTGGCGCTGAACGCCCAGAGTTGTGTGCAAAGGCATTTTGCATGGCTAATTTGGTGCAAGGTTGTAAATCCTTGAACACCTCAGGATCTGTGGACCCCACAGGATCATCTAAGGATTTGTGGACCCTACAGGATCATCTCAGGATCTGTGGACCCCACAGGATCATCTCAGGAGCTGTGGACCCCACAGGATCATCTCAGGATCTGTGGACCCTGCAGGATCCCCACCTACCTCCACTCACTTCTTCTCACCCCTTTTTCACACAATCCCATAAACACTCTTCCCCAAAACCCTTCACCTATCACCTCCATCCCTCTTCCCTATTAAATCTTCACCACTCACATCCATCCACTCTTCCCCATAAACCTACCTCATAAACTCCACCTACCTTCAAAAATTCAAAACCAATTTCCCACCCAAACCCACCCATATGGCCGAACCTTAACCCCCCTCCCTTCCCTATATAAAGCCCTCCATTCTTCATCAAATTCACACAACACACCCCTCTTGGCCGAAACACTTCCCACTCTCCCTCTCCTCTATTTCTTCTTCTTCTTCATTTATTCTTTCTTTTATTGCTCGAGGGCGAGCAAAATTATAAGTTTGGTGTGGTAAAAGCATAAGCTTTTTGTTTTTCCATTACCATTGATGGCACCTAAGACCGGAGAATCCTCTAGAAAGGGGAAAGGGAAGACAAAAGCTTTCACATCCGAGTCATGGGAGATTGAAAGGTTCATCTCCAAAGCCCATCAAGACCACTTCTATGATGTTGTGGCCAAGAAGAAGGTGATCCCTGAGGTCCCTTTCAAACTCAAAAGAAATGAGTATCCGGAGATTCGACATGAAATTCAAAGAAGAGGTTGGGAAGTTCTAACAAATCCCATCCAACAAGTTGGCATCCTAATGGTTCAAGAGTTCTATGCCAATGCATGGATTACCAAGAACCATGATCAAAGTAAGAACCCGGATCCAAAGAACTATGTTACAATTGTTCGGGGGAAATACTTAGATTTTAGTCCGGAAAATGTGAGGTTGGCGTTCAACTTGCCAAACATGGAAGAGAACGCACGCCCCTACACAAGGAGAGTCAACTTTGATCAGAGGTTGGACCAAGTCCTCAT
>NC_029785.2:29746715-29754425 GCF_000816755.2 Arachis ipaensis
TCATACTGAACTAGGAGAATCAATAACACTATCTGAACTCTGAGTTCCTATAGATGCCAATCATTCTGAATTTCAATGGATAAAGTGAGATGCCAAAACTATTCAAGAGACAAAAAGCAGCTATAAGTCCCGCTCATTTGATTGAAGCTATGTTTCATTGATAGTTTTTCAAACTTAGTATATTCTCTTCTTTTTATCCTAATTGATTTTCAGTTGCTTGGGGACAAGCAACAATTTAAGTTTGGTGTTGTGATGAGCGGATAATTTATACGCTTTTTGACATTGTTTTTAGTATGTTTTTAGTAGGATCTAGTTACTTTTAGGGATGTTTTCATTAGTTTTTATGTTAAATTCACATTTCTGGACTTTACTATGAGTTTGTGTGTTTTTCTGTAATTTCAGGTATTTTCTGGCTGAAATTGAGGGACTTGAGCAAAAATCAGATTTAGAGGTTGAAGAAGGACTGCTGATGCTGTTGGATTCTGACCACCTTGCACTCAAAGTGGATTTTCTGGAGCTATAGAACTCGAAATGGCGCGCTTCCAATTGCGTTGGAAAGTAGACATCCAGGGCTTTCCAGAAATATATAATAGTCCATACTTTGGCAAAGAATAGATGACGTAAACCGGCGTTTAACGCCAGATCTCTACCCAATTCTGGCGTCCAGCGCCAGAAAAGGATCCAAAACCAGAGTTGAACGCCCAAACTGGAACAAATACTGGCGTTCAACTCCAAGGAGGACCTCTACACGTGCAACACTCAAAGCTCAGCCCAAGCACACACCAAGTGGGCCCCGGAAGTGGATTTATGCATCAATTACTTACTTCTATAAACCCTAGTAACTAGTTTATTATAAATAGAACTTTTTATCATTGTATTCACAGTCTTGGTTACTCCGGTTTAGTGCACTTGTTGGTTAGTTGTGCGAAGTTGTGAACCATGGTATTGACATCATGTTTTTGGCGCCATTACCAGGGAAAGAAAGAGCGATGAATTTTACATAATTAAAGTGTAATCACAATTTCTGCGCACCAATGGCCGAAAAGTGGGACTCACAGTTCGGAGTCACTTATAAAGTTGTTCTTCAACACATTTGTGAGAATCTCTCTGGTTTGGATGGCACTAATCTTACCCACAAAGCCCTCGGACCAACCAACTCCTTGCTTCACAGGATTATCACACATATTTTGACTCCTCAAAGCGGCTCCCACAATAGAGTAACACTCTCTGATTCTCTAATCATCTTTGCACTTGTTACATCTACTCCAATATCTTTTGGTTATCTTATGATCCGACATATGTGGGAATCGGTAAAGAGCACCAAAAAGGCAAATCTGCCCTATGGTATGTTCTTAACCAGCATCTTTGAATACTTTAAAGTTGACCTTTTGAATGAGGCTATAGAGAACAAAGTGTCAATGATCAAGGGAGGTGGAGCGGTTAAGGGAACAAAGGGCAAGAAATTTGGGGCTTCGGAAAGTGACTATGAGAGTCGGCTCGAATCTTCCAAGGCGAACGAATCCACTAAAGAAATTCTCACAGAATTTTCAAATATGTCCGAACTCATGATTCAATTTCATAAAGCAGGACGCAAGTTAGCCTATGAAAACGAGAAAGCTTGGATAAGATGCAAAGATAAAATCAGTTTGATGCTGGAGAGTCTTGATGAGGATCCGGGAATGGCGAGTGAAGAAGGGGGTGAAGCATCTGATCTTCAATTCTCTGATGATTAAAACTTCTGTTCAGTGTTAGATATTGGCACACTTAGGCTCAATTTGATACTCTGTTTTGGCTTGTTACTGATAGTACTATAACTTTGTGATACTCTGTGGACACTTTTGGAAATATTTTGGATATTATGTTTGCTATGTCATATTCTTTTTGCAGGTGTCCCTTGATGCCAAAAGGGGGAGGAATGGTTCTGAAAATTGAAAACGGAAAACAGGGGATGAAACTCTTTTGAGAGTTCATGATCACCCTTGTTTATGCTTGCTTGATAATGCATATTGATAATGCAGTTGTTTTGTCATGATTGTTGTTGATTGCTTGATGTTTATCTTGGTAAAATGCTTGGCTGATTGTTGATTATAATTATGAAGCATTTGTTTTACCTTGATATAATGATTGCTGTTTTGGATTTATTTTTGGCAGTTTCATTAAACTAAAAATTATGAATTTTACTATGGTTTGAGATGATCATGAATGATTAGAAAACTTTCTTTTGCTATGATCAATCTGCCTTGTTTTGATTAGAAAAGAAACATCATGCTGTTTGCTTTTGTATGATTGAGCAGAAAATCAAATTATTGATAACAAATAAGTTTTGATTATCATTCACTTCTGCTCATAAATCAAGCCATTCAACATTGCATACTGAATATGTTGAATAACATTATTGCCTTAGGCTTGATAAAAATTGTTACAGGTATGAAGCTTTCCTTGGTAAAATAAGCATACATCAAGGGGGAGCCATGTGACAATTAGAAAGGGGGAGAAATTCAAATATTCAAAGGGAGTATTCTATACTTCAATCTTTAATTTCTTTCCATTTCAATTTTAATAATGTTTGTCATCAAGGGGGAGATTGATGAGTTTGGAAAACTCTAAAATAACATTTATGATGACTAAACATTATTAATATAATTAAATGCAAAAATATTAATCCATATATGTGATGAAAATTATTTTTGCTATGCAAGTTCTGTTTGGACCGAATACAAAAGAAAATTGTTGCAAACTAACCTTCAGCTTTGATGTCAATATGATTGTGTTGACTGATTTATTTTAATGGGCCAGTTTGATTTATTATTACAAGCCCAATATGCTTTTAAGAATTAAGCCTTGTTCAACGTATGGCATACTATATGGCAGATATAAATTGTGTTTAATTGGGCCAATTTCTACTAACATCAACATTAAACCCATATTAAACCAATAATCCAATGCTTGGTCCGAAACCCATTGAAAGAAAGCAAATTGGTTTCATGCCTCCAACGGATTCCATTTCTTGTTAAGGGATGGATTTCAAAATTTAATTTGCTAGCATTGGAAATATAAATGAGAGAGAAAAAGTATGATTGACATGATTGATTGGTTTAATGCAACACGCCACTCAGAAAGGGAAGTAAAAGCAACCTCATTTTAATTAATTTGTTCTATTTCAATTAATTGCTTTTCTTCTAACTTCATCTTCTCTCTCATCTTTTCTTCTTCTCTTTCGGTCATTACCTAGCAACCATGAAAGCTACACCTAGCCACCGAAAAGATGATAGAGCAAGCAACAAGACCATCACAATGATGGCAAGAAAAAGCAAACTAAAAGTATGCTGTGGCTAAGATCTTCTTTCACTTGTGGTAAGATTTAGTGATGAGATCTTGGCTCCTCCATACCAAAAATGGAAGTGAAGATCTTGATCAGAGAAGAAGAATCTTGGAGAGGATGGCTTGTCTCTGATTCTGCTCAACCAACACAGGAAGTTGCAACAGTGGCTACGTGATGGAAGAGGCAGAGATTAGAGCAGATTAAGCTATCATCATCATGAAGCATCAAGGGCCAGAAGTTCATCTTGGAGAGCAAGGCAAGGATGAAGGGCTCGGATTGATGAAGATTGGTGACCAAGGAAGGACTAGAGGTAATTGCATGTTGGGTTTTGCATGTGTTATATCTTCTCTCTCTCTGGCCGAACCAGTTCTATTTGAAGAAGAAGAAGATTGGCTTGGTTTGTTTGGTTTCAACCTTGGAGGGTTCTTCCTATAAGTAAGGGTGAACAGTTAGGGTTGATTCAAGGAGTGAGAATGCAAGGCACAGAGTTCTCATAGCAACACAAGCTAACAGAATTTCTTCTCCTTCAATGTTTTATGTTTTGTATTTTTCTGTTTAATTTTGTCATGTCTTGACTCTCATGGAAAAAGGCAAACAGTGAGGTTTGTATGAAAAAGCCATAGAGCGAAAAAAGACAGAGAGTGCAAAATTAAAAGAAAAAGCCATAGATATCCTTAGAGTTCCTTTGTACATCTGTGTTGTGTTTCATGATTCTGTGGGAATCCCTTTGTAAGTTGGGTTAGCACTTTACAGTTGAAAGCTTGGCAGTGACCAAGTCAAGTTCAGTTTGGGTTTAGATTCTGGACTTGTCCCGGATAGGAAGGGTAGTTCCTAGGGAGAATTGGTGTTTGTAATCAAGGATGATTATAGTGAAATTCCATCATTGTTGTGATGGAGACTGGATGTAGGCTGCACTGCACTTAGCAGCTGAACCAGGATATATCTGGGTGTAATATTCTCTTTCTTCTACTCCATTTCTGTCTCTGCTGCAACAGGAGATAAAACCAAAAATATCTCGTGCTGATTGACGAGACAAAAAAAAAAGTCTCGTGGCTGGGGACGAGACAAAATAAAAAGTCTCGTGGCTAGTGACGAAATAAAAAGACAAAAAGTTTTTAGAAGCAATTTCTAAGGCCAGCAAATATTGTCAAGCGAAAAGGGGCTAAGATTCAACCCCCTTCTCTTAGCCACTGATAACCATCATATATTTTTTCCGATCCAATGTTAAAATTTTTTAAATCCGTCGTCACTGCCTATAAACATTATAAGTTTTACTATGGGCTTCATGTACCATGTGTTAGTCAAAATCTTATTAGTGTTCAAGGATATCAAGAGATAACCATGTATATTTTTCCTTTTGGATTGACATTTTCTTGGTGAAATCTTAGTTAGGCTACAAGGAGGTGTTTTTTTGAGGTAAAGCTAAGAATGGAATGTATAAACTTGAAGGAATTGCTATACCATCTAGCATTACGCTTATTGTTTTGATTGTTCAATTTCTTTCTTTAAATTTATATCATAAACAATTTCGTTATCCCTTTATGGATATTGTGAAATCATTTGTATCACATTGTAACTTTGCTATTAATATAGATTCACATTCTCTTTCTATTTTTTTATTTTGTTTTATGACCAAATCACATAAATTATCATCTCACAAGTATACACACCCCACTTGAATTCGATCTGTCCCAATTACTTCTCATAATGGATATAAGTACTATATTTTGATGTTTTCTTGAGACACATCAGCATTTTTCTTTTATAGACTTAACAGGTTTTTCAGGTCCTTAAACAATATAGATCATATATTAAACTGGGTTCTCTACCAAAGCCTTACAAAATGATAATAGAAAAGTGTCTCTTTAATGCCTCACCGATATTTTAGCTCACTTTCATGTACATCCAGTCCACAACAAAATGGTTTGGCTGAGATAAAGCATAAACTTATAGTTGAGACTAGTTTAGTCTTATTGGCTTTTGCTTCTCTTCCTTTGAATCTATGGGATGCGGCATTCTCAACAACTAGGTTGTCTTTGGTTTTAAAAACAGAATCACACATGACGTTGAGAATAAAAAATAAAAGAGAAATACACAAAAATTAGTATTTTTGTATTTTTTTCACACAAAAAAAATTAAAAAAATATAATAATATATTTCTTAATAATATTTTTATGTTTTTTGTATTAAGAAAAACACAAAATACATTAATTCAGTATTTAAAAACACAATCATTATAATCATGTCTCATCTGTCAAATATAATTTTAATTCTCTATATCTATATCTAACTTAGTATTTCATGCTTATAAATAAATGGAGCACTATGTATCTTCTCAATCCAAAATCTTCTCTCACCACAGCTAAGAAATCTCCCTTTGAAATAATTTTTCATCCAGCCACTACCTTGTTATGTTTTACTTTCAGTTTTTGGATGTTTTGTTTTCCTCATCTTCCTGGCTTCCTACAACTGACATAATAAATTAGATTATTAATCACAACCTTGCGTCTTAATTGGTTTGGTTGTGAATAAAAAAAGATATATATATATAAATGTTTAAGAAAAGATTGTAAAATTTTTATTTTTAGATGTAACTTGAATAGGCATCTTGACAACTAAACTCATTATATATTTGTAAATAGAAATTAAGAATATCAGTTGGTATAGTTAGTTAGAAATTATAGCTAGGTGGTTAAGTTAATAACTCTCATTCCTTTTATTCAAAACGAGGAATGCTAGGGGGCCAGCAATTTTGGTGTTTTGTAACCATCAATTGGCCATCAATAATATTTTTAATGGTGTGAGATTATATCTAATGGTGGGAGATCACTCACTTTTGTTTTGATGGTTAAGTGCTGGCCAGAAAACACAAAAGTTGCTGGCCCCCTAGACTTTTCTATTCAAAACAGCTTGTAACAACTTGTATATAAACACTATGGGAAACTAATGCACCAACCAATTGAGTATTTTTCACATTTACATCACTCTGAGTTCAACCGCCATTTCTTTCACTATTTCTCATCACATCCTTTCTTATCTTGCTTCACCATGGATGAAGCTTGATTCCTCATCTTCAATTTCTACACCCTCTATTCTTGGATTTGCATGATAGAGCTTGATGAGAGCATGACCCTCTCTTTAATGCGTTTCACATGGTGCGGTGAGTGTGAAAGAGAGGTCACTGTTCCGATCAACGAAACCGAGAATAGAAGATTTGAATCTGGTAACCAAGCAGATTCATCGATTCACCAACTATGTTCATGAATTTTGTTTCCTTTCTTTCCTCATTGTGAAACTATCTCCAATTCCTTTCATCTCGAAAGATCCCCTTCTCGTTTTCTTTAATCCCTAAATTGCAATGGACAATACAAAACCGTTGAATCCCAATGTGATGGATGCTCAATCAATTGCGAATTTCTTGAAACAAATGTCGGCAATTCAAGCTCAGATGGCGAGAAACTCATTCAATCCATGGCAAGATCCCGCGAAACCTTATTTTCTTCATTCGAGTGAAAGTCCTGGTACTCCTCTCATTTCAGTTATTTTGACTGTGAGCAATTACAGTGCTTGGAGCAGAGCTATGTTGTTGGCCTTGAAATCGAAGAACAAACTCAAGTTCATTAACGGATCAATCATGAGGCCAAACAAAAATGATGTACTTTTTGAAGCCTGGGAGAAACGCAACATTTACTTAGTGTCATGGATAACACTTTCATTGAGTCCTGAAATTTCAAGAAGCGTGATATGGAACAATAAAGCCTCAGACATTTGGAAGGAACTGAGGAATAGATACTATCATGGTGACAAGTTTCGGGTGGCAGAATTGCAGGAAGAATGATTTCAATTGAAACAGGGAGACGCTACTGGTGGACGAAATTGTGATCACATTAATGTAGTACTCTTTGTTATTGTATGGAATCATTATTATGGCTCTTTACTATGTGTGGACACAACTCCGTTCAACTAACCAGCAAGTGTACTGGGTCGTCCAAGTAATAAACCTTACGCGAGTAAGGGTCGATCCCACAGAGATTGTTGGCTTGAAGCAAGCTATGGTCACCTTGTAAATCTGAACCTTTTCAGATTGTGACTCAGCTTTGCTAAAGTCCCCAATTAGAGGTGTCCAGGGTTCTTAAGCACACTCTTTGTTTCTTTTTTTTGCTTTGGACCTTGACTTTAACCGCTCAGTCTCAAGTTTTCACTTGACACCTACACGCCACAAGCACATGGTTAGGGACAGCTTGGGTTAGCCGCTTAGACCAAGATTTTATTCCTTTAGGCCCTCCTATCCACTGATGCTCAAAGCCTTGGGATCCTTTTTATTTGCCCTTGCCTTTTGGTTTTAAGGGTTATTGGCTTTTTCTGCTTGCTTTTTCTTTTTCTTTCTA
>NC_029785.2:29754518-29786933 GCF_000816755.2 Arachis ipaensis
GTGATTTTCTTCTTCTTGTTTTTGATTCCGTTTTCAATTTTTCTATTTATTTTGTGACTCCACATGATCATGAACCTAAGAAAACATGAAAAACACTAAAAATAAGAATTAGATAAACATTGGGTTGCCTCCCAACAAGTGCTTCTTTAATGTCAATAGCTTGACAGAGGGCTCTCATGGAGCCTCACAGATGTGCAGAGCTTTGTTGAGATTCTCCAACACCAAACTTAGAGTTTGACTGTGGGGGCTCTGGTTGACTCTGCTTTGAGAGAAGCTTTTCAAGCTTCCTCTCCATGGTTGCAGAGGGAGATCCTTGAGTTTTGAATACAAGGGAGTTCTCATTCCATTGAAGGACTATTTCACCTCTGTCAACATCAATTACAGCTCTTGCTGTGGCCAGGAAAGGTCTTCCTAGGATGATGGATTCATCCTCTTCCTTTCCAGTATCCAGAACTATGAAATCAGTAGGTATGTAAAGGCCCTCAACCTTTACTAATACATCTTCTACTTGTCCATAAGCCTGTTTTCTTGAGCTGTCTGCCATCTCTAGTGAGATTTTAGCAGCTTGCACCCCATAGATTCCCAGTTTCTCTATTACAGAGAGGGGCATGAGGTTTATTCCTGAACCAAGGTCACACAGAGCCTTAAAGATCATGGTGCCTTTGGTACAGGGTATTATGAACTTTCCAGGATCCTGTCTCTTATGAGGCAATGTCAGTTGATCCAGATCACTTAGTTCATTGATGAACAAGGGAGGTTCAACTTCCCAAGTATCAATACCAAATAATTTGGCATTCAGCTTCATGATTGCACCAAGAAACTTGGCAGTTTGCTCTTCAGTAACATCCTCATTCTCTTCAGAAGAGGAATACTCATCAGAGCTCATGAAGGGCATAAGGAGGTTCAATGGGATCTCTATGGTCTCTAGATGAGCCCCAGAGTCCTTTGGTTCCTCAGAGGGAAGCTCCTTATTGATCACTGGACGTCCCAGGAGGTTTTCCTCCTTGGGATTCACGTCCTCTCCTTTGTGTGATTGGGCTTGAGCTTAAGTGTAGCACGTGCAGAGGCCATTTGTGGAGTTGAACGCTAGTTTCTGTGCCAGTTTGGGCGTTCAACTCTGGTTTTGGATACTTTTCTGGCGCTGGACGCCAGATTTGGGCAGAAGGCTGGTGTTGAACGCCAGTTTACGTCGTCTATTCTTGGCCAAAGTATGGACTATTATATATTGCTGAAAAGCCCTGGATGTCTACTTTCCAACGCAATTGGAAGCGCACCATTTCGAGTTCGGTAGCTCCAGAAAATCCACTTTGAGTGCAGGGAGGTCAGAATCCAACAGCATCAGCAGTCCTTCTTCAACCTCTGAATCAGATTTCTGCTCAAGTCCCTCAATTTCAGCCAGAAAATACCTGAAATCACAGAAAAACACACAAACTCATAGTAAAGTCCAGAAATGTGAATTTAACACAAAAACTAATGAAAACACCCCTAAAAGTAACTAGATCCTACTAAAAACATACTAAAAACAGTGTCAAAAAGCGTATAAATTATCCGCTCATCAGCTACTATCACGGCTTATTACACAAAGCTAAGGTCCATTTGGGAGGATTTCAACAATTTTAGAGAGCATAGGCAAGAGGATTGCACCACAAGGTTCCTGAGAGGACTGAATGACCAATATGCTAATGTCAGATCACAACTAATCCTAATGAACCCTACACCTGATATTGATATTGCCTTTTCCATGTTAACACAACAAGAATGACAATTCAATGAATGCAATGAATCCAATATTTTCTTTAACAGAACCATGTAGTCAAACGCTTGAGAGAAATCGAGGGAGAGGCAGAGGGAGAGGTAGACACCAGACTCCTAGAAGAGGAAGAGGAAGCAGAGTGCAGTGCACATTCTGTGACAAACCCGACCACACCATCGAGACAAGCTATAAAAAGCTTGGTTTGCCACCTCACTTGAGGCAAGGGCAAATCAGCAGCATCAACTACATTGCTGCTGAGGCACCTGCTGAGAAGAAAATTGATGATCTTAGCCAATGCAGCCTAAGCAACAGCTAGAAGAAATTTAGTGATTCCACAAGTTATGAACTCTCTTCACACCAAAAGGATGCAATTCTGCAGTTTCTCAAAGGACAAGAGGCTCGACAACAACCTCAAGTCACAAATCAGGTTCAATCCACCATAAACAATACTCCATTGAGTCAAGGTAACATTATCATTTTAAAATACAGTAGCAACACTTCATCCTTTGTTACTGCTAATCTCACCTTTGGGTTATAGACACAGGGGCAACTGATCATGTCACTTTCAATTTGGACGATATTTAATCATATCAAGAAATCAGTCCCATAATTGTTAGAATGCCTGATAGTAGCCATACGACTAGTAGCATCATTGGTACCATAAGGTTTTCTAATCAATTATATCTTTCAAATGTGCTTTTTCTTCCAAACTTTGATTTCAAATTAATTTCTGTGTCACAATTAACCAACAAATTAAAGTGCAAAATGCTTATAGTTAACAACTTATGTGAGATACGGGACCAAGCTGCTTTGAAGAGGATTGGAGTAGCTAAATGTGTTGATGGTCTCTATACATTGGATAAGAAATTTTTCTGTTCTACAGCTAAAAAAAATGACTTCACACACACTTCCAGGCACTCATCACTTGCATTCACATCAACTGTCACCATTGATGACAATTCTGTAGCTTGCACAAATATCATAAATGCTTTATGACATACTAAACTAGGTCACATTCCATATCATATACTAGAAATAATTCATAAAACTCATCCCTTTATCAATTATAATGAACAAATAAATCCATGTAATTCTTGTCATTTAGCAAAGCAAAAACGATTACCATTTTCATATAGTACTTCTGAATCTCTTAGCTACTTTGATTTATTGCATCTTGACATTTGGGGTCCCATATCAACAACTTCCATTCATGGTCACAAGTATTTTTTAACCATTGTGGATGACAAAAGTCGATACACTTGGATACATTGCATGAAAGCCAAGTCTGAAGCGTCTGACCTTGTTAAGAATTTCATTGCAATGGTTCAAATCCAGTTTAACAAAATTGTAAAATGCGTGTGGACCGATAATGGCCTTGAATTTCTCTTAAAATTATTCTATGCATCTCATGGCATCTTGCATCACACATCTTGTGTTGAAACCCAGCAAAATGGCATTGTGGAGCGAAAACACCAACACATTTTAGGGGTGGCAAGAGCTATGCTATTTCATTCATCTATGACAAAATTTTTTTTGGAATTTTGCTGTCAAACATGCTGTGCACCTAATCAATATCCAGCCAAGTAAATTTCTTAAAAATAACTCTCCTTTCAACATTATTTTTAACAAAATACTAGATTTAACTAATTTAAAAGTATTTGGATATTTAGCATATGCATCAACCCTTACTAATGGCATAACAAAATTGGATCCTAGAGCCAAGAAATGTGCTTTCTTAGGCTTCAAAGAAGGGACAAAAGGATTCACTCTCATAGATTTACAATCCAAAAACATGTTTACATCTAGAAATGTCATTTTCTTTGAAAACCACTTTCTATACTCTACTTCAGAATCTGATTCAACCAATGATAAAAAAACATCAAATGCTGAACTCATTCAACAATCATAAAAATCACAGCTTTTTCAACATAGTTTTGACGATCCTTTTACCTATGACAAGTACCACACAAACAACTCATTCATGCATTCATCACACGACACACCTAGTTCATCTCATCATATATATCAAAATCCATCTATTATAGATCACGCATCAATACAACAAAATTCATCACAACACAATTCTGCAATTGCCACTGCTTCACAAACCATATCACATTCCAACAATCCTCATGCATTACATGCATCTAGCGTTCATCATGAACCATCTGCATCCAATTTCAACTCAAGTGTTGTTAGAAGATCTGTGAAAATCAGAAAAGTGGCAAATTATCTCAATGACTATCAATGCCACATAAATACCACTGCTACCAATTCTCTTTGCAGGTATCCTATGTCATAAGTCATTTCTTATGATGCTCTTAGTACAAAACATTGAGCATTTTCTTTGGCCGTTTCTTCAAACATTGTTCCCAGTGACTATGAGCAAGTTGTTGTTCACCCTTTCTAGAGAGAAGCCATACAATGTGAGCTGGAAGTGCTAGAAAGAAATCATACTTAGAAAATCACCACACTCCCCTCTATCAAGAGAGCCATTAGCTGTAAGTGGGTGTTCTGAATCAAATATCACCCCGATGGGACGATTGAACGCCACAAGGCCAAACTAGTCGCAAAGGGCTTCACACAAATCGAGGGAGTTGATTTTATAGACACCTTCAGCCTTGTTGCTCAAATATCAACCTTAAGAGTTGTGTTGGCCTTGGCTGTAGCAAAGCAGTGGCACATCAAGCAGTTGGATGTAAACACTTCCTTCTTACATAGAGAGTTGAATGAAGAAGTATACATGAAGCTTTTCCCTAGACTGCAGCAACCAGGACTAAGCCCAAACTCAGTGTGCAAGCTTGAGAAGTCCCTGTATGGTCTAAGACAAGCAAGCAGGAAATGGAACTTAAAGTTAACCAAATCTCTAAAATCTGCTAGTTTTATCAAATCAGAATCTGATCACTCTTTGTACACTAAGCTCACCACTCACGGTGTCACCATTATTATGGTATACATAGATGATTTGGTACTCACAGGAGACGACCTTGCTAAGATTGAGTCTATCAAGCAACTGCTAGATCAGAAGTTTAAAATCAAAGACTTGGGTGATGTCAAGTATTTTTTGGGTATGGAGGTAGCTAGATCTTCGAAGGGTGTTCATCTATGCCAATGCAAGTATACCATGGATATCCTCAAAGACTTCGGATTCTTGGAGTGCAAGTCAGTAAGCACACCTATGGATTACACTACTGCCCAAAGTTATCAAGGGAGAGTGGGACTCCATTGGAAGATAAAACTGAATACAGACAATTAGTTGGATAACTTCTATATCTGATCAACACCAGACCAGACATTGCCTATGCCATGGAAAGGCTCAGTCAGATCATCGATTGTCCCACTAATGTTCATATGCAAGCAGCTTATTCTGTCTTGAAATATTTGAAAGGTTGTCCCGCTGTTGGCCTTCTTTTCTTAGCAGACAATGATCTTACTCTTACTGGATTTTTGGATACAGATTGGGCAACATTTGCTGACTCTCGCAAGTCAATTAGTGGTCACTGTTTTTATCTTGGCAAGTCGTTGATTAGTTGGAAGAGCAAGAAGCAGAGCACAGTCGTGCGATCCTCCTCTGAAGCTGAGTATCGAGCACTGGCACTTGCAACTTGCCAAGCACAGTAGATCTCATACATCATGAAAGATATTGGAATGCCCATCATGAAACCAATTACACTCTTTTGTGATAACAGATCTGTCATTCACATCGCCACCAACCCAACTTTCCACGAACGAACCAAGCATATCGAAGTAGACTGTCACACTGCTAGGAATCAACATTTTTGGGCCTTACTCACCTGATGCCAATTTCATCCTCTAACCAATTCACCGATTTTCCCACTAAAGCTCTAGTGCCAACACCATTCAATAGCAACATTGCCAAACTAGGCTGGTGCACGAATCCCCACACTTCGTACAACTGTACTGCAAATGCATTGGGTCGTCTAAGTAATACCTGAGCGAGTCAGGGTCGATCCTATGAGGATTGTGGTTTAAAGCAAGCTATGGTTATCTTGTAGGTCTTAGTCAGGTGGATAGAAGAGGTATTGGTTTGACTATTTGATAGAGTATCATAAAAGGAATGAAAAAGGGTATAAAATACTTTGTGAATTGAATTATAAACAAGGATAAGGACTTGGTAAAGGTTTAGAGATGCTTTGTCCTTCTAGATTAACTCTGGTATTACTGTCTTCTTCAAGTGTGAATGATTTTTTCTATGGCAGGCTGTATGTGATCAACGCCTTTCTTGAGAGGTCGTCAACGCTCCTCCAGATCTGAACACCAGGGTTAGTGCGCATCCAGTCTGATTGAGAGTGAAGCTCGTACAGTCCATTCTCCTTAATGATCCTACTCAAAACGCCACGGACATGGACGGATCTTTCAGATCAGAGAATGCTGCATCTTTGGATTCTAGCCTCTACCACAGAGACCCTAATCTCCCCGTAAATCGGCTGAACTGGTGTCTCGAGAAGTCCCCAACGAAGTCATGGATTAGCCGTATGAGAGATGTATAATCAAGCTGGCGGTCCGTACTTTCCAATCACGTATTCACATGAACCCAAGTAGACACGGATGGTTGTCAGGCACGCTATCTTAGTATGATGAACAGAGCTGATTGTCACTGGTCATCCTATTCATCATGTTGAAGAACGAATATACATCTTAGAATTAAATCAAACACAAATTAAAGAGAAACAGTAATACTTTTATTAATTTATAGAACTCAGCAGGGCTCCTCCCCTCAAACTAGGAGGTTTAGAAACTCATACTGATGGAAAAATAATGGTGAATTCGAAATATGGCAGACCTCCCTTCATGAGAGGTGTAAAAGTTCTTTAAATACTAAGCTAATGACTAAGGATTACATAAGAAAGGGTAAAACAGTCTTTTGATGCTTAAATCCACTTTTTGGGCCCACTTGGTGAGTGTTTGGACTGAGTTTTGATGAGATCCACGTGCTAGGAGGCCTCTAGGGCATTGAACGCTGGCTAGGGGGTCCTCTTTGGGCATTTAGACGCTAGTCCCCTCCTTGTGGGCATTGGACGCCAGAATAGGGCAGGAGGCTGGCGTTGGACGCCAGTTTTGGGCCTTCAATTCTGAAGCAACGTATGAACTATTATACATTGATGGAAAGCTCTGAAGGTGAACTTTCCATATCCATTAAGAACGCTCTATTTGGACTTCTGTAGCTCCAGATAAGAGCTTCCGAGTGCAAGGAGGTCAGATCCGGACAGTATCTGCAGTGCTTTCTCTGTCTCTGAATCAGACTTTTGCTCCAGCTCCTCAATTTCAACCAGAAAATACCTGAAATTGCATAAAAACACAAAACTCGTAGTAGAATCCAAAAATGTGAATTTAGCACTAAAACCTATGAAAACTTAAGAAAAACTAAACAAAACATACTAAAAACTATCTGAAAATGATGCCAAAAGCGTATAAAATATCCGCTCATCACAACACCAAAATTAAACTATTGCTTGTCCCCAAGTAACTAAAAACATAGTAGGATAACAAGAAGATTAAGATACAATAAAGTTCAGAGTTTTCAATGAAGCTCAGTTTCAATTAGATGAGCGGGACTTAGTAGCTTTTTGCTTCTGAATAGTTTTGGCATCTCACTATCCATTGAAACTCAGAAGTATTGGCATCTTTAGGAACTTAGAATTCAGATGATATTATTGACTCTCCTAGTTTAGTTCTTTTTTATTCTTGAACACAGCTTTCAGAGTCTTGGCCGTGACCCTAAGCACTTTGTTTTCCAGTATTACCACCGGATATATAAATGCCACAGACACTTTAACTGGGTGAACCCTTTCGGATTGTGATTCAGCTTTGCTAGAATTCCCATATAGAGGTGTCTAGAATTCTTAAGCACACTCTTTTTGCTTTGGATCATGACTTTAACTGCTCACTCTCAAGCTTTTCACTTGACACCTTCACACCACAAGCACATGGTTAGGGACAGCTTGGTTGAGCCGCTTAGACCAGGATTTTGTTTCCTTTAAGCCCTCCTAACCATTGATGCTCAAAATCTTGGATCCTTTTACCCTTGTCTTTTGGTTTAAAGGGTTACTGGCTTTTTCTGCTTACTTTTTTTCTTTTTTTTATTTTTTTATTTTAGAGCTGTCCGTGTTTTTGCAACATGCTTTTTCTTTTTCTTTTTGCTGCTTTTTTTTGCTTCAAGAATCAATTTTTGAGATTTTTCATATTACCAATAATACTTTTCCTTTTTCATCATTCTTTCAAGAGCCAACATTCTAAAATTCCAACTTCAAATATGCATTGTTTATTCATACATTTAGAAAACAAAAGCAATGCCACCACATCAAAATAATTGAACTATTCTTATTATAAACTTCAAATTCATGCAACTTAATTTTCTTTTTCAAATAAAATTTTCTTTTAAGTAAGGTGAGAGATGCATGGAATAATTCATATCTTTAAGACATAAATGCAAATGCTTATGCAGTAAGAACAAGAGAACAGACAACAAAACATACAGAAAACAGAAAAATAACATAAGAAAAGGAGATAAAGAGAATGAATCCACCTTTAATGGTGGCGGCTAGTGCTCCTCCTTGAGGATCCAATGTAGTGCTTGATCTTTTCAATGTCACTCCTTTGTCTCTGTTGTTCTTCCTTCATGGCTCTTTGCAGGAGTGGTAGAAGTCAAAAAGCAAAGCTTTTGCAACACCAAACTTAATAGTTTTGCTCGTCCTGGAGCAAATATGATAGGTGGGATAGGTGGGGATACTGTGGGACCTACTGGTCCTAAGAGGCTAGGGAATTCAGATTCCCTGCCCTCTGTACTGGCATTGAACGCCCAAGGTCTGCTCCTTGGCTGGCGTTCAACTCCAACAACACTCCATCCAAAGTGTTCTATTTTTACTGCTGAATATTTCTGTCACTATTCTGACTGTTGCACATGATCATGAACCTAAAATAACTTAAAGAAAAACAATATTAAGGAATTAAAAGAAATAAAAATAATTAATTAGGGTTGGGTTGCCTCCTAACAAGCGCTTCTTTAATGTCATTAGCTTGACGGACAGCTCATTTCAAGGAGGAAGATAGTCATAGAGGAATAAATTCTTACACCTTACTGGGAGCTTCCTTCCTGTGCTTTCATGGATTAGCTTAATACCATGAAAGAGACAGGATCTTTTTCACTGCCTGAGGCAGGGTTGGGCTTGCAGCAATATGCTGGTATCCCTTTTTGCCACTTCCCTCTTTCATGGCAAATACCATGATGAGATAAGTGAATACTACCATCTTTCATGGTGACAAGCCTTCAGTAGGGATATTTTTGTTTTTTCAGCCCCTAGGCATCTTCCTTTTGAGGCCTTCCTCCTTTGTGGATAGTGTACATCCAACACCAAACTTAATTTTGATCTTAGGAGGGGTTGAATTGGTTTCATCCAAGGGAGGAGGCTTGAATGCTAAATCCTTTATGCAAGTGCCTCCCTTGTCAGGGGGTAATGGAGGGTCAAGAACCTTGAACACCATCCAGTCCTTATGCAAGGTAATCCTTGTTTCTTGTGTCTCTTAGATTCCCAGCTTCTTCATCACAGATGAAGGTATCAGATTTGAACTTAAGCCAAGATCATACAGGACTTTGTCAAAAGTGAGCTTTCCAATAGTCCATAGGATCTGAAAGCTTCCTGGATCTGGCATCTTCATTGGCAGCTCATTCTAAATTAGGATACTGTACTTCTCAGTAAGAACCTCTATTTCATCTCCCCTTAGGTCCTTCTTTTCAAATACCTCTGTAAAAGAGATATTTACTTGCAGCTTCTTGAATGTCGCTTGGAGATGAGCCAGTTGCTCATCTTCTGGTTCTCTTTGCATGCCTAGGAAGGGTAGCTCTTGAGGCTCTTCCACCTCTGCAAGGGCGTGCTCTGTGGGAATCATAGGCTCCTCTTGTACGCTCAGAGAATAATCAACTTGAGGTTCATTCTCCTCTGTAGGGGCTTACTCACTGGCATTCTCAGGGTTCTCCTGGATCTTGATTGCCTTCAGTCCCTCAGTAGCAGGCTCCTGAGGTTCGGCCTCCTTGGTGAAGACTACTATCTCACCTTCTTTTAAGGTCTCCTTCCCAGAGAGCATCAGGCTTTCTGTGAGGGCCCTATAGGGATACACTTCCTCAAACAACTCAGTAAGAAGAATATTGATGTACAACTTCTTAGATCCTTCCAAGGACTGTGAGCAGTGCTCGTCCTTGGTCTCCTTTTCGGTCTTGTAAGGGTGTGGTACTTCAGGCTTTCTTCCCATAAGAGGGGCGTGCAACAATTAGCTTCTGGCCTCTTCTTGAATCTCTTCTTCATTTAGTTCTTCAATAGTGTGTACCATCTGAGGCTCAGCCTCCTTGGTGCTAATAAGGGCTAGACACTCTTCTCTAGGATTCACTTCTGTATCTCTGAGAAGAATGTTAGGGTGTCTCTGCAGTTTCTGAGGAAGGTTCCTCTGAATGACTACGTTGCACTCTTTAGTGAGAGCTACTGTCTCTACTTTTCTTCAATCCCTCTTGTTGTTCAGTATTTCCTTCATGAACTTAGCATATGAAGGCATTTGTTCAAGAGCCTCTGCAAAGGGGATTTTGATCTCCAGCTTCTTAAAAGTTTCTAAGAATTTGGCAAATTGCCTATCCTTTTCTGCTTTCTGGAGTCGTTGAGGGTATGATAACTTGGCCTTGTACTCATCAATCTTGGTTGATGAAGACTGAGTACCTTGTGTCTTGGAAGGGGGGTTACTAGCTTGCTTAGGAGGGTTGTTATCAGCATGTGACTGGCCTCCCTTGCTTGGGCGTTTAACGCCCATATTGCTGCCCCCTTCCTGGCGTTCAACGCCAGGGACACTGCCCCCTGTTGGGTGTTCAACTCCATTGTCGGTGTCCTCAATTGGGCGTTCAATGCCAGGGATGGATACTCCTTCTTGGCGTTGAATGCCAATGACATTCCTCTTTGGGCATTTAGTACCCTTAGAGACGTCCTGGACATCAGTCTGATATTCCTTTGTTAGCTTTTCTTTCCTGTTGTACTGAGGTTTGGGGTTTAAGGATTTTCCACTCCTCAGTTGAATAACCTGACATTCTTCAGTTATCTGCTTAGATAACTACTGCCTTGTTTGACTCAGCTGGGCTTCTACATTCCTGTTAGAAGCCCGAGTTTCTCACAAAGCCTCTTGCAATTCCAGTATTTGCTGGGCAAGGGCGTGTAGTTGCTGAGTCAATGGGCTATCCTGTTCTGGAGGGTTAGGTTCAGTAGATATCACCTTAACCTCTCCTTTCATAGAAGTCTTAGCAGATGAGTACAGATGTTGATTAGTAGCAACTGTCTCAATAAGCTCTTGAGCCTCTTCAATGGTCTTTCTCATATGTATAGAACCACAAGTAGAGTGATCCAAAGACATTCTAGCCATGTCTGAAAGTCCAAAGTAGAAGATGTCTAACTGTACCCATTCTGAAAATATTTCAGTGAGACATTTCCTTAGCATCCTCCTATACCTTCCCCATGCATCATAAAGAGATTCATTATCTCCTTGTTTGAAGCCCTGGATGTCCAGCCTCAGTTGGATCATCTTCCTTGGAGAGAAGTATTGATTTAAAAGCTTGTCTACTAACTCTTTTCAAGTTTTTAAGCTAGATCTGGGCTGGTTATCTAACCACCTCTTTGCTTGGTCCATTACAGCAAAAGAAAAGAGCAATAGTCTATAGACATCTTGGTCTACTCCCTCATTGTGTACTGTGTTAGCAATCTTTAAGAAATCTACCAAAAACTCAGTAGGTTCTTCTTGTGGAAGTCTAGAATACTGACAGTTTTGCTGCACTATAGTTATGAGTTGAGGGTTTAGTTCAAAGCTACTTGCTCTCAGAGGTATTCTAATACTTCTTCCATAGAAGTTAGCAGGGGGGTTTATATAGGACCCCAGAGTTCTTCTAAACTCCTCATTCCCATTTGGGTTCATAATGAAGAAAAGTAAGAGAAGAGAAAGAAGAATGAAGATAGAAGAAGTAGAAGAAGAAATGGAAGTAGAAAGGATAAACAAGAATTAAAATATTTTTTTGATTTTATTTTATTTATTTATTAAATTCGAAAATTAAGGTTAATTAATTAAAAAGAATTGAAAATTTAATTATGAATTTTGAAAAAAAAGAGAGAGAAAGAGAAGAAGAATTTTCAAAAATTAGGAGAGAGAAGAAGTAGTTAGTAAGTTTTGAAAAAGAAGAGAGAGAAGATAAGTAACTAATTAAGAAAATATTTGAAAAAAAGATAAGATAGAAGATTAGAAAAGATTTGAAATTAAAATTTGAATTTAAAAAGATAAGATAATAAATTAAAAAGATTTGAAAAAGAAAAACACCAAAAGACATCAAACTTAAAAATTTTAAGATCAAAAGAAAAAGAAAATACAAGAACAACTTGAAGGTCAAGATGAACACCGAGAACATTATTTGAAAAATTCAAGCCAATAAAGCCAAACAAGAGACATCAAACTTAAAATTTTTGAAAACCAAAGATAAAATTTTCGAAAATTATAAAGAAAAGACACAAGAAAACACTGAACTTAAAGATTGACACAAGATTAAACAAAAGAAACTATTTTTAAAAATTTTTAGAAAGAATGACTCAAAGAATTTGAAAATTTAACCAAGAACATAAACAAAAGACTCAAACCAAAAACAAAGATTAAACAAAGAAAAAAAAATTTTTTTGAAAATTTTTTAAATGTTTTTCAAAAAAAGAAGAAGAAAATAAAAGAAGCTAACAAAATTAAAGACAATACTTGATCTAGGGAACAAGCTAATCCGTCAGTTGCCCAAACTCGAACAATCTCCGGCAACGGTGCCAAAAACATGGTGCACGAATCCCCACACTTCGTACAACTGTACCATCAAGTACACTAGGTCATCCAAGTAATACCTGAGCGAGTCAGGGTCGATCCCATGAGGATTGTGGTTTGAAGCAAGCTATGGTTATCTTGCAGGTCTTAGTCAGGCGAATAGAAGAGTTATTGGTTTGACTGTTTGATAGAGAATCATAAAAGGAATAAAAAAGGGTGTAAAATACTTTGTGAATTGAATTATAAACAAGGATAAGGACTTGATTAAGCTTTAGAGATGCTTTATCCTTCTGGATTAACTTCTGGTATTATTGTCTTCTTCAAGTGTGAATGATTTCTTCTATCACAGGTTGTATGTGATCAACGCCTTTCTTGAGAGGTCGTCAATGCTCCCCCAGATCTGAACACCAGGGTTAGTGCGCATCCAGTCTGATTGAGGGTGAAGCTCGTATAGTCCATTCTCCTTAATGATCCTACTCAAAATGCCACGGACAAGGTCGGATCTTTTGGATTAGAGAATGCTGCATCTTTGGGTTCTAGCCTCTACCACAGAGACCCTAATCTCTCCATAAATTGGCTGAATTGGTGTCTTGAGAAGACCCCAACAAAGTCGTGGATTAGCCGTCTGAGAGATGTATAATCAAGCTGGCAGTCCGTGCTTTCCAGTCACGTATTCACACAAACCCAAGTAGACACGGGTGGTTGTCAGGTACGCTGTCTTAGTATGATGAACAGAGCTGATTGTCACTGGTCGTCCTATTCATCATGTTGAAGAACAAATAAACATCTTAGAATCAAATCAAACACGGATTGAAGAGAAACAGAAATACTTTTATTAATTCATAGAACTCAATAGGGCGCCTCCCCTCAACCAAGGAGGTTTAGAAACTCATACTGATGGAAAAACAATGGTGAATTTGAAATATGGCAGACCTCCCTTCATGAGAGGTGTAAAAGTTCTTTAAATACTAAGCTAATGACTAAGAATTACATAAGAAAGGATAAAACAGTCTTTTAGTGCTAAAATCCACTTCTGGGACCCACTTGGTGAGTGTTTGGGCTGAACTATGATGAGATTCACATGCTAGGAGACCTCTAGGGCATTGAACGCTGGCTTGGAGGTCCTCTTTGGGCGTTTGGACGCTGGTCTCCTCCTTGTGGGCGTTGGACGTCAGAATAAGGCAGGAGGCTGGCGTTGGACGCCAGTTTTGGGCCTTTAATTCTGAAGCAAAGTATGGACTATTATACATTGATGGAAAGCTCTTGAAGTGAGCTTTCCATAGCTATTGAGAATGCTCGATTTGGATACTTGTAGCTCTAGAAAAGTAATTCCGAGGGCTAGGAGGTCAGATTTGGACAGCATCTATAGTGCTTTCTCTGTTTCTGAATCAGACTTTTGCTCCAACTCCTCAAATTTAGCCAGAAAATACCTGAAATTGTAAAAAAACACAAAAACTCATAGTAGAATCCAAAAATGTGAATTTAACACTAAAACCTATGAAAACTTAATAAAAACTAAACAAAACATACTCAAAACTATCTGAAAATGATGCCAAAAAGTGTATAAAATATCTGCTCATCATAGGCCTTCTAGACATTTACTGTCCTAGTTTGTGGGAGGCTGTAACTCGAATAGGAATCTTGGCAGCTAGACTCATCGCATATTTGTAAATAGAAATTAGGAATACCAACTGGCATAGTTAGTTAGAGATTATAGCTAGGTGGTTAAGTTAATGACTCTCATTCCTTTTATTCAAAACAGCTTGTAAAAACTTGTATATAAATACTATGTGAAACTAATGCACCAACCAATTGAGCATTTTTCACATTTACATCACTCTGAGTTCAACCACCGTTTCTTTCACTATTTCTCATCACATCCTTTCTCATCTTGCTTCACCATGGATGAAGCTTAATTCCTCATCTTCAATTTCTACACCCTCTATTCTTGGACTTGTACGATAGAGCTTGATGAGAGTGTGACCCTCTCTTTAATGTGTTTCCACACTAGAAAAGCTTTTAACGAAACTATTTTTTCTTTTAATTCTTTCCTCAGTTGTTCTGTACACCATACCACCTTTTCCTTAGATGTGGCTCCTAATTAATCTCTTACCTCATATATCAACTTAACCTCCTCTTACATCAACCATCTCATCTCACATACTTGTATCAGTTATTGAAGTTGTTCTCTTTTTTCATTCAACATCTGCTTTCAGCTCTTTTTGATCAACACCCACCGTGCTCACAAGTAATGGCGTCAATATGTTTGGCCCTATAGGGCTTTGGCCCTACTTTATAGGGCCAGAAGAATAAAAAGCCATATAACTAATAGAGTCAAATTTTTAAAACGCCCTCAGGGCCAAAAGCCATTATGGGCCAAAAGCCCTAGGGCCAACCCACGGGCCACCTAATCCTCTCTTTTTTTTTATATATTCTCTATCTCAACGACACACATAAAACTTATTAAAAGTCATTAGTTTGTTCTATCCCTTTGTCATTTTTATACGTAAAAAAATAAAGAAATTGAAAAATAAATGTTAATAATGTGCATTAATCATATTAAATCCAACTTTTAACTATATACATCAAGAAATCAAACATGACATTCACTATCTCATCACCCTTCTCCTTACTCTTTAGTATCTACCATCAATAATATCTCTAGAAAATAAAAATAAAGTTGACACAAAAATTCATCATTTAAAATCATGAATGTTAAGGGGGATGCATCGTTTCTATTGACACTTCTTCTTCATGAATTTCACCAATTTCATCATCTAAAATCAACGAATTAAAAAACAGTTAGAAACTCAATTTAAAATATTATTTGAAAAAAATAGCATAAATATTTACCATCATGATTTGGAACAAATCCACGTAACCAACTTCTTGTGCAAATAAGCATTTTGACATTCTCATGAAGAGTGAAACTTCTGTATTTTGTTAAAATACGTCCATCAATACTGAATGCAGACTCAAATACTACCGTAGTGATGGGAATACTTAAAACATCTCTGGCCATAACTGACAGAGTGGGAAACCTATCCTCATTAGTCTTCCAAAAATTCAACACATCATACTTCAAATCATCATCATTGGTGTGAATCAAACCTTCCTTTAGATAAATCTCTAATTCATCTTTATCTTTGGAAGTTTGGGTTTCACAGTCAAATTCTCTGAAGTCCTAAAAGATGTAGTATAAAGATTATTTAAGTAACGAATAAACATAATAAGAGAAAAATAATACTATATTAAAATTAAATACCTTCATCACCATTTTTCTCTTCTTTGTAAGCCTTCCTTCTTTAGGTGACTTAGGAGATTGGTTACTACTTTGAGAAATTATTGAACCACCAAAAGTATTTATATACTCTCCATACAACCTTTTAAATTTCTCCAATACTTCATTTGCCTTCAATTCAAAGGTTGAAGGATCTAGTTTTTTGTAACAAAACCTCAAGAACTTTAACTTTAATCGAGGATCGAGAATTGCCCCAAAAGCCAAGACAGTGCTATAATCCGTCTGATATTTATCAAAATTCATCTTCATTCTGAAAGCCATGTTCATAATAACAACATGATGAGCGAATAATTTATACGCTTTTTGGCATTGTTTTTAAGTAGCTTTCAGTATGATTTAGTTAGTTTTTAGTATATTTTTATTAGTTTTAAATAAAAATTACATTTCTAGACTTTACTATGAGTTTGTGTATTTTTCTGTGATTTCAGGTAATTTCTGGCTGAAATTGAGGGACTTGAGCAAAAATCTGATTTAGAGGCAGAAGAAGGACTGCAGATGCTGTTGGATTCTGACCTCCCTGCACTCGAAATGGATTTTCTGGAGCTACAGAATCTCAATTGGCACGCTCTCAATTGCGTTGAAAAGTAGACATCCAGAGCTTTCCAGCAATATATAATAGTCCATACTTTGCCCAAGTTTTGACGACGTAAACTGGCGTTCAAACGCCAACTTCCTGTCCTATTCTGAAGTTAAACGCCAGAAACAGGGTACAAACCAGAGTTAAATGCCAGAAACAGGCTACAGCCTGGCGTTTAACTCCAAAAGAAGTCTCTATACATGAAAGCTTCAATGCTCAGCCCAAGCACACACCAAGTGGGCTCGGAAGTGGATTTCTGCATCATTTACTTATTTCTGTAACCCTAGCTACTAGTTTAGTATAAATAGAACTTTTTACTATTGTATTTTCATCTTTGGATGTTTAGTCCCTAGACCTTTGAGGCTGGCCATTTGGCCATGCCTGGACCTTCATCACTTATGTATTTTCAATGGTGGAGTTTCTATACCCTATAGATTAAAGTGTGGAGCTCTGCTGTTCTTCATGAATTAATGCAAAGTACTGTTGTTTTTCTATTCAACTCAAGCCTGTTTCTTCTCCAAGATATTCATTTGCACTCAAGAACATGATGAATGTGATGATTATGTGACACTCATCACCATTCCCACCTATGAACGCGTGCCTAACAACCACTTCCGTTCTATATGCAAACAAGCTTGAATGTGTATCTCTTAGGTTTCTAATCTAAGATTGGAACCTTCGTGGTATAGGCTAGAATTATTGGCGGCCATTCTTGAGATCCAGAAAGTCTAAACCTTGTCTGTGGTATTTCGAGTAGGATCTGGGAAGGGATGACTGTGACGAGCTTCAAACTCACGAGTGTTGGGCGTAGTGACAGACGCAAAAGGATCAATGGATCCTATTCCAACATGATCGAGAACCGACAGATGATTAGCCGTGCGGTGATAGCGCATTTGGACCATTTTCACTGAGAATATGGGAAGTAGCCATTGACAACGGTGATGCCCAACATACAGCTTTCCATGGAAAGGAGTATGAATGATTGAATGAAGGCAGTAGGAAAGCAGAGATTCAGAAGGAGCAAAGCATCTCCATACGCTTATCTGAAATTCTCACCAATGAATTACATAAGTATTTCTATTTTTATTTTATATTTTATTTATATTTTAATTATCAAAACCTCATAACCAATTGAAATCTGCCTGACTGAGATTTACAAGATGACCATAGCTTGCTTCAAGCCGACAATCTCCGTGGGATCGACCCTTACTCACGTAAGGTTTATTACTTGGACGACCCAGTGCACTTGCTGGTTAGTTGTGCGGAGTTGTGAAAAAGAATTGAGATTATGAACGTGCGTACCAAGTTTTTGGCGCCGTTGAGATCACAATTTCGTGCACCACAACATCATCACAAATTTGATTGTCTTCCAAAAGACATTCAATTTTTCAAACTTGCATAAAATACAAATTTGATGTCGGATATGATGAACCCGAAATGAGGTTTGTAGCTTCATAAAATGGCTCTAAAAATTCACACATTTTTTTTGCTAAGCTCCATTCTTCATTTGTCGGACAATTTTTATAAGCTCCATCTACAACACTAAGGATGTCAAATGCTTTTTCAAATTTAATTGCACTTTCCAACATCATATATGTAGACCAATACCTTCTTCAATTTTTGCTCGCTGCACACAATCTTTAAATTTCACCATTCTCCCATCAGAAGCTTTCACATATTTCACACTCTCTCTGATTTTAAATAAAGCTTCAGCAGCCACCTTTAACCCTTCTTGTACAATCAAATTTAAAATGTGAGCGGAGCAACGTATATGAAAATATTCTCCATCACAAAGCAAACTATTCTGCTTACGTAGATGAGTTTTTAAGATGTTTTGCATGTTGTCATTTGCAAAAGCATTATCTAAAGTAATAGAAAATACTTTCTTATCAATACCCCATTGCTTTAAAGAATTAAATAAGACTGCTTCCATATCAGTTCCAGTATGGGGAGGAATCATTCGACAAAAATTCAAAATCTTACTCACTAGTCTCCAATTCTCATCAACAAAATGAGCTGTCAGACAAATATATCATTCACTGGTAGATGTTGTCCACACATCAGATGTCAAACAAATTCTATTAGGTATCCTAGACATCTTCTGCTTCAATTTCTCTTTCTCTATTGAATAAATCATTTTAAGATCTGAAACTAAAGTATTTCTAGAAGGCATTACAATCGTTGGACTAATGTAATTAATCCAATCTCTAATACCCTCATACTCAACACAGCTAAACGCAAGATCATGTTTTGTTATAGCCTGAGCGAGTTTTTTCCGATGAATATTCTGATCAATTTTGGTTGGAAGACCCTCTATATCATCATCAAATCTAATACTGAGTGGTATGGATTTACAAGAAACTATATGACGACTCAGATGAGAAGTCCCGTAACCATTCTTAGTTTTCGGATTTTTTTCAATTTTGTATTCATGATTACGAAAATTGCATTGGGCCTTTTTAATACCATCTCTGTCTTTTCCAATCTTCTTAAAAAACCTCCAAACATTAGATTTTTTGCCGGAATCAACACCACCAGAAGATTGAATAGTAGTCTCAGAAACACTCTCATCATCCATGTTTATAAATTTCCTAATCATATTCAAATAATGTGTATAGGTCATTTGTAGCAATACTCTCAGCAACACTCTCATCATCCATGTTTATAAATTTTCTAATCATATATAAATTTTCTAATCATATTCAGAAACACTCTCAGCAACAACAACATTCTTAAATAATGCATAGGTCATTTGTAGCAGGAAACAAAGTTTTGAATAAAAATAAAGCTTTATTTTCTTTCATATTATTGAGTGGAAGTCTCAAAAGCCAAATGGGTGCTAAGATACACACTCATCATCATTATCATTTATGTCCAAAAGGCATACTTTGAAAGACTTTGTAATTTAGGCTTTAGCATTCAATTATTGCCTTTTTATGCTACAGTTACCAAAAAAAAAAAAGATTCATATGCTAATGACTTTTTATTTTAATTGCTAATGAATTGAAGTTTCGCCACAAGTCAATGTTACACTTTACACGTATATACCTGAATGAGAATGTGTGCTTAATTTGAATGAAAAATCTGACATATTTTAATGTTTTAGAATTCAAATATACTATAGCCTATAGGCCTATAGTTGCAAACACAAATGAATAAATAAAACAAATTAAGATTCAAGAAATAAGATGCATTATTTCTCTTAAAGAACAAATAAGATGCATTATTCAAGACATTACAGACATTCCAATATACATATATATAGAAAGTGGAGACTCAATCCTTTGTATAAAACAATCATATGGTAATAGCAAACAACAGGAAATGTAAGTAACTTTCTCTTAAAGATAATCCTAACTAACAAAGGGAAAATTCAAAATGAAACTACTTTTGCACTCTATGCATTATTTCTTTTTCATTTTCTTTATTACTACAAGTAATTGATTAAGATAAATTGACAGAACTAAAAAGTGTAATTAGGAGGAAAAAGGAATAATCCTCCAAATTAAAGGGTTGATGTCTTTCCTGGTTTCCTTTAATTTTCATCTACAATTGGCTGTTCTATGAAGCCAAACATCTCTCGATAACACATGGTGACAAGTTCATAGATGGAGTCATAGTAGCAGAGCAATGTAACCAATGATATAAGCACATTGATGATGAAAAACCCTAGAAATTGACCAACGACGATAAGCCACAAGAGTGCTTCAAATGCAATCACACCTAAACCTTGGAACTGAGTAGTAGTTAAGGGTACATATAGTTTGAAATGATGATTAATTATGAGGTGTTGAATCTACCGCAGAGTTGTGCCTCTTAGAAGGTCCTGAAGGTGGAACGGGTATCCCTTTTGGGAAGAAATTGAAAACAAGTTCATAGTTCACAGTTCCAATTCACAGTTCACAAGTCATAGTTCAACCATTTTGAAATCACAGAGAGGGACAGAGAAAAGGTGGCCATAGACCACCCACCTCAGTTTATTAACAAGAGAATTAAAATGGGTGATGCAAACAAGCAAAAAAGAAACTTAGAGAGGGACAAAAAATGAAGAAACCTACCGCTGATTCCGCGTGGGGGAGGAGAAGCAGCCACTGATTCCGCCCACTGCGTCAAGAAGGAAGAGCACCGTATTAGGGAAGAGGAGCAGCCACCGCGTTGTCCATTGGGTACAGCCACCGTCGTAGGAGGAGCAGAGCGCAGAAGTCAGCCACCGTCGTAGGTGGAGCAAAACACAGAAGTAGAATGCAGAGGAGGAGGAAAAGCACAGTGCTGTTAAGAATGGCAAACGTTGAGGTCAGGGATGAGGGGATCAGATTTGGGGCTTTTAAAGATTGTAGGGCCAGCCCTATTTTAATTTTTGTTGGGAGGGCTTAATTAGGACTAGACTTACAAAATATGATTTTGTAATTTTTGGGATTGTGGACTAGAATTATTTTAGAGGGTTGAGGGCTAGCCCTAAAATTTGGGCTAAATTGACACTACTAGTTACAAGGGCTTTAACAAGTTCTTTGGAATTTAAGTCTCTCCAATTGACTGTTTATGAGTCTATCATCAGTACAATGTCTATTTCCTAAGCTAAATCAATGAATGTTGCATTTGAGTCAAGGTATGAAAATATTTATATTATTCATGCAATGCATGTAGTGATTATTAGAATAATTTATCTACAAATTTATTTGACTTACAACTATATACAAATTAAATAACATTTTTACAAAAATTGATATTTACTTGTATTAATAATTTTATAAAAGCAATTCATTTAATTATATCTCTTTATATTACAAAGCTAACAAAAACAAGAGAAAAATAGATTAAAAAAAATGCCACAAAATGCTAAAATAACAGTTGCTATTTTCCACCTCCATTATAGTGAATAGATAGCCAATTTCTTAGTTAGAAGAAATTTTTGTATCACTCTTATAGCATATTTAAGGTATCTTTTAAAAATATTTATGACCACTTAGTTTAATTTATAATATAAAAAGGTAGTGCAAAAATAATAAATAAATACATAGTTCTAATAACATGATCACTACAACAAATTCGGGCTGAGGCAACCCTTTAAAAACATTGCCTATAATAAGGAAAAGTGTTGCCTTTTATCAAAGGCAATACTTTCCGACAAAAAGCAACGCTTTTTGGGGGGTTGGCTATACGGCCGTTACCTTTGGTCTAAGGCAACGCTTTTGTGTATTAAAGGGAACCCTTTTTATGGCAACTTTCAAAAAATGTTGCCTTTTTGGCAAATAAAGCAACTCCGCGAAAGGGTTGCCTTAGAGCACCCAAACACAACGCTTTAGATGAGACGTTATGACAATACTTTTTACAAGTTGTATTTTCTAATACATAAAGCAACACTTGTCCAGAATTTTTTAAGTTGCCTTTTCATATACCTAAAGCAACAGTTGTGCAAGTTTTTTCTAGTTATTTTTTCATATACCTAAAGCAACCCTTGGCCAGATTTTCTTAAGTTGCCTTTTTCATATACCTAAAGGCTAAAGCAACACTTATCCAGGTTTTTTTAAGTTGTCTTTTTTTATAGAGCTAATGCAACACTTATGTAAGTTTATTTGCAGTTGTCCTTTTTTAAGTTGTCTTTCAAGTGCCAATTAACATACTTGCTAAGTTACCAAGTCAAATAAATAATAAACATAAGTAAGCAAAATAATAAACAAATATATAAAATATACTTGTTTTTAACATTTGCATAGATATTAAAAAGTTTAATTAGTATTTCAAATACATCTTCATCAATAATTCTCAACAAAATAATAAAATTCTTGTCTAACAATAATTGTCATAACAAAATAGTAATTAATATTTATCAAAAAATATCAATCTACTTGCATATTTTATATCCATGCTTGACTTGTCCCATATGCTAAATCTGCAAATAATACACAATAAAAAATAAGCAACTTATCATTAAAACTGAAAAATTATAATAAAAATTTCTTTATGATATTAAATACTATAGATATAAAAGCAATAAATAGGTCTAAAAAACTCCTTCTAAACAACAAGAGTGAAAGGTAACAGGACCTCACCTCTTGAGATGTTTCTTATATATGAATATTAAATTGTGTATTCCCCTTAACAAATATATATATTCATGAGCAGTGCTTTTTGTAGTTTTTCTAATAGAATATTTGTTAAAGCAAAACTAGAAGTCACCATCTTAATTCTTATAAATACATGATTTATTATCATTCAGGACCAAATCCGGCAACTTTTCTTGCTACCTCATTAAAAAGTGGTTTTAGAAGTTCTCTGAAATTTGTTATCGAAATTGCATGAAACTTTGAAATAGATACTTAAATCACTTTAATCCAACAACAAAAATTGTAATTTCTTCTTTGTAAACTACCACTTCTACTAACTTCACTGGTAGCCTAGCTAGCAAAAAACAAGAGGAACTCCTAATCTAGTAGCATTGAATCCAAAGAAAAATACATTTATTGAAAGAAATTGGGAATCTTAATATTGAATTTTGTGCTTGATCTCTAATAAGTAGAATGAGTGTTTTTGTTAGCAGAATCTATGACGCTGAGGCAACCCTTTAAAAACGTTGCATATAATAAGGGACAAAGGCAACACTTTCCAACAAAAAGCAACACTTTTTGGGAGGTTGGCTATACGGCCGTTACTTTTGGTCTAAGGCAACGCTTTTGTGTATTAAAGGGAACCCTTTTTATGGCAACTTTCAAAAAATGTTGCCTTTTTGGCAAATAAAGCAACTCCGCGAAAGGGTTGCCTTAGAGCACCCAAACACAACGCTTTAGATGAGACGTTATGACAATACTTTTTACAAGTTGTATTTTCTAATACATAAAGCAACACTTGTCCAGAATTTTTTAAGTTGCCTTTTCATATACCTAAAGCAACAGTTGTGCAAGTTTTTTCTAGTTATTTTTTCATATACCTAAAGCAACCCTTGGCCAGATTTTCTTAAGTTGCCTTTTTCATATACCTAAAGGCTAAAGCAACACTTATCCAGGTTTTTTTAAGTTGTCTTTTTTTATAGAGCTAATGCAACACTTATGTAAGTTTATTTGCAGTTGTCCTTTTTTAAGTTGTCTTTCAAGTGCCAATTAACATACTTGCTAAGTTACCAAGTCAAATAAATAATAAACATAAGTAAGCAAAATAATAAACAAATATATAAAATATACTTGTTTTTAACATTTGCATAGATATTAAAAAGTTTAATTAGTATTTCAAATACATCTTCATCAATAATTCTCAACAAAATAATAAAATTCTTGTCTAACAATAATTGTCATAACAAAATAGTAATTAATATTTATCAAAAAATATCAATCTACTTGCATATTTTATATCCATGCTTGACTTGTCCCATATGCTAAATCTGCAAATAATACACAATAAAAAATAAGCAACTTATCATTAAAACTGAAAAATTATAATAAAAATTTCTTTATGATATTAAATACTATAGATATAAAAGCAATAAATAGGTCTAAAAAACTCCTTCTAAACAACAAGAGTGAAAGGTAACAGGACCTCACCTCTTGAGATGTTTCTTATATATGAATATTAAATTGTGTATTTGCCTTAACAAATATATATTCATGACCAGTGTTTTTTGTAGTTTTTCTAATAGAATATTTGTTAAAGCAAAACTAGCAAGTCACTATCTTAATTCTTATAAAACATGATTTCTTATCATTTAGGACCAAATTCGGCAACTTTTCTTGCTACCTCATTAAAAAGTGGTTTTAGAAGTTCTCTGAAATTTGTTATCGAAATTGCATGAAACTTTGAAATAGATACTTGAACCACTTTAATCCAACAACAAAAATTGTAAAAGTCTAGTGAAGGCCATCATGATTTGTCTAAGAACAAAATTTTCAAAAGTAAAAACAAGCAAGCAACATAGCTACGCTTGAACATAAAAAATTTAGATCTAGTTGATAGCATTTTACAAGTACTTGAACTTAAACCTATATTATGACAAGCCAAATCAAAAGAGGCGACACTTTAAATGAAAAGAATAATAGAGATGGAAGCATGCATATATACCAGCATTCTTAGGCAAAGCCCTCCAAGAACCTTCTCCATTGGCTTGAATGTAGTTGATCAAGATTTGATCCTCCTCTTTTGTCCAGCGGCCTTTCTTGAGTCCCACCTTGTCACAACAGGGAGCCCTTTCTATCTTTCTAGCTATGCCTCCTGCAACTACAATAATAATATAATGAAATTGGAATTATGAAAGAAGTGGGAAACAAGTATGGCAAAGTGGGAAACAAGTAACAACAAATAGTGTGGTGGTTATGAAAGAACAATAATGTTTTGTTAAGATTTCTTTTTAATAAATGACTTCTAAGACTTTGAGAATTGTACTATCTTTTTTGGCGACAAATACCATCCCCAATTCCCATCAATTCCTCACTATTTCTAAAGTGATGTTATTAAAAGTTAATTTTGTTTCTTGACACCCCAAAAAGAAAAGTAATAAATAAAGTTAATTTTGTTTAGATAGTTTATAGTTCTATTATTTATTCAAAAACTTGTTTTCACAAACTGTTTTGGAAATGACATTAAGTTTAATTGTAGGTATTAATAGATAAAGTCATTTAGTTGAAGAATACCAAAGTAAATAGATATTGAGAGTCAAGATCTGGAAAGTTGTAGGTATTAATAAAGTTTAATTGTGAAAGTAAAAGAATTGAGTGAAATAAAGGTAAAGACAAAAAAAGACAGCTAAGAGGAAGAGTGCATAACACAAGAAGAATGTGAAGATGGCTAACTTGACCACCTTCAACCATGGAAGTGGAACCCAACACCCAGGTGTCTTAAACTGAATCTCTGTGCAGTCCCTCTTTCCTCCTGTAACCATATGATTTTATACACAAAATTCTCAGCAACCAAAGTCCATCAAGATCTAAAAGAGAATAGCATTTTCACCCTTAACACTGGTATGCAACAATAACTAGCTCCAAAACAGTGGAGAATAGAAAGGGAGATGAACTAGGAAGAATATGTAAACAAGAGTGTATACATAACATACCTTCCGGGGGTGGAGGACAAAAATCAGCTGAAGAAAGCTTCATTTTTAGCAAAATTTCAAAACTAGAAAAAACCAAGCCAATCCCACACAGTCAATTACTAAAAACAAAAGCTCTTTAAGTAGACCAATTAAGTAGGAGCAAAATCCTCACAAGAAGAATCTCAGACCACAAAAAAAATCCTTTTCTTCTCTCCCTTCCCGCTGCAAAATCTCATTCTTCTTACCTTTATAATTACCTTTATATCTATTAAGCAAGGCTAATAACAATTCATTCTTCCTAAAATCCTTTTACTATTTGCCAAATAATAATGCAAATTTCTAATTACCTGTATATCATGAAATTTAGCTTCTTTAACAATCAATTTGGATGTTATTTTTGCTACAATTTTTGTACTCCTCCTCGTATTTCTTGCTTAATAACTCTGCCTGTAAAATAGCAGCAATTGAGAGTTTATTCTTTCAATTTCTTAAACTTAAAATTAAATGACATATTTAAAGACAATGAAATTAAGAAGCCCCAAAAATTAAGATTCAATGCATTCAGAAATTGATAATCAACATGCAGAAAAATTCAGAAAACCCTAAGAAGCAACAATCAAAACCATGAAAACTTCAGAAAAATTGAAATAAAACTCCTAAAATCAGAATTATAAAACAGAAACAAAAATTAAGATTTATTGCATTCAGAAATTCATACTGAAAATGTAGAAAAATTCAGAAAACCCTATGAAGCAACAATCACAACCATGAAAACTTCATAAAAATTAAAATAAAACCACTAAAATCAGAATTATTAAGAAGCCCCAGAAATTTAGATTCATTGCATTCAGAAATTCATAATCAAAATGCAGAAAAATTCAGAAAACCCTAAGAAGCAACAATCATAGAACCATGAAAACTCCAGAAAAATTGAAATAAAACCCCTAAAATCAGAATTATTAAGAAGCCCCAAAAATTAAGATTCAATGCATTCAGAATTTGATAATCAACATGCAAAAAAATTCAGAAAACCCTAAGAAGCAACAATCAGAACCATGAAAACTACAAAAAAAATTGAAATAAAACCCCTAAAATCAGAATTATAAAACAGCAACAAAAATTAAGATTCAATGCATTCAGAAATTCATAATCAAAATGCAGAAAAATTTACAAAACCCTACGAAGCAACAATCAGAACCATGGAAACTTCAGAAAAATTTTAATAAAATCCCTAAAATCAGAATTATTAAAAAGTCCCCAAAATTTAGAAGCTCTCTTACCAGTAAGCAGAGGAGGAGAGGGGGGAGTTACAGCTGCGTATAGTGCTGTGAGAACTTGCGAAGAGGATCGGAGAAGGCAAGATGGGGGAAGAAGAGGAAGCGGGAGGAGAGGAGTTTCTACCGTGTACGTGGAGCCGAGACAGGAAGAGGAGGATCCGTGGAACAGCGTGCGTGGAGAAGATGACCGCGCCGACACCCGTGGAGGAGAGCACCGCGCCGACACCCGTGGAGGAGAGAAACGAGCCGACGACCGTGGAAGGGAGCACCGCGCCGTCGTCGTTTGGGGTTGACAGCACTGCAATTGAGAGCTACGGTCATTGTGGAGGAGAGCCGCGATCGATGGAGGGTGTGTGGCCGTCTGTCGTTCGTTTCAAATGTTAGGGTTACCGTATAGTGATGTAGTGATGATGAAGCTAAGTGATGATGAAGGAAATGATGAATTGATGAAGCAACTATGCCTTTTCTTTCCTTTTTTTTTTCTAAGTGATTTTATTGGAAAATAATTGGTGGGAATATGAAAAGTTTTCCTCTAAAATTTGTAACTGTGAATAATTTTAGGCAATTTTTTATAAATGTTATTTATTTAATTTTTTTAATAACCTTTATAAAATGTTGTATTTTTATTTAAAAATGTTGTCTTAAATGTTTTATATTGTAACATTTTTTTAGTGTTGTTTTAGATATCAAAGACAACTATTTTTGTGGGTGGCCAAAAATTTTGTTATCTTAGCCTTATTCAAAGGTAACTCGTCAAAAATGTTGTCTTTGCCTATCTAAGGCAACTTTTGTTAAATGTTGCTTCGAATAAGGGTTACCCACTACAAGAATATGGTTGATTAGCTACCACAGAAAGAGTCGTGAAATCATCGCTAATCTGACGCAAAATATAATTTGTGACGGATTAGCTACCGTCTAGCAACTAATGCTTTCCTCGCTAATTACAAGTCGCAGATCAGTGAGGCAAACACAATAGTCGCTAATTCATCGGAAAGTTTTTTAGCTATCGAATAGATAGTCGCAAATCCATCACTAAAGTAAAAGCTAATTCCATAGAAGAAATAGACTAAAAAGTAGTCGCTAATTAGCAACAAACTCTACTGCAGCAGACTCATCGCTAATTCCAAGCTAATTTCGTGGACAAAATGGAATGCTTAGTCGACGCTAGTCAGTGAGGAATTATTCCGAACCTAATTCGTCGCAAGTTGTCCGCTAATATGATCGTAAATCTGTCACATTTTGTTACAAATCTATAGCTAATTTTTGAAAATCCTTACTCAAATTTGTAGGAATTTTCTCGCTAAACCAAAACTATTCTAAATAAGAAAGAAGAGGTTATGAAGTAGTCACTAATTTGCTAGGAAATAATACGTAGTCAATTAATTGCAATACTATCGCAAAATGTCATCGCAAATTCTTTTTAAACTAGTAACAAATTGATAAGTATCTCACAAATGTTTCAGTCGCAATGGAGTCTTTAATTTGCCACCATCATCAACAACAAGTATGTCGCTAATTTTTCTAGAATATCAGTTAGAATGCCAATTTTGTCGTTATACTAAAATAAACAGCATATTATTTTTTTATTTTAGTGATTGAATTAAAAGATTATAATGCACACAAATAAAATTAGTTCATCAAAATTATACATGTTTAAAAAAATTCAAATTCAACATATGTATTAAAATAAAAGTCTAATGTAACATCTCCAACATATAGACTTCACAAATAAAATACTAAAAAAGCTAAATCTAACAATTCAAATAATTATTTATCAACTAATTAAGTAAACTACCAAAAAAAAGAGTAAGCTAACTTCTATAAAACCTGAAAATTAAACAAATTGTCCAATCAATTATCAATCAAACAAATAAACTACCTAAATAAGCTAAGCCTAACAAAATACATTAACATAAGCCACCTAATCAATATTATTGCCAGCAAAATCACTCTAATGGTCATTTTCATTAACCCTACCTAAATTTGCATTGTTTTCTTGGGAGAATCTTGGAATCTTAGAAAGGAGAGACAATAAACTACTCTGTATAGCTTCATTTACCTAGGCAACACTGCATTTATAGCACTAAGCAATGCTTCTTTAATAGCTTCAATGGTGTTTGCTTGTGAAATTGGTTTGATTGTAGAAACACATGTATCTTCTGGTAATGGCACATCTCTATGATCACGAATACCAATATTTAGACTGCGGCCTAATCCATGAACTTGTCCTTTCTTGTTGGCTCATGCAACTTCTATCCACACGTCAGAATTAACTTCAGGTTGATCTATTAAATCTTCTCCATATTTTTGTGATATTGTCTCTCCATATAAGTTCTACAGCAGAAAAATAATGACATATTATTAAGAAAACTAAAACTTAATTATACTACAAAATTAAAAACACTTACAATGATTTCCTTGGATATTTCAAAACATATTCTCCACTTTTTTTCTCATGAACATCATCATATACTTCAAGAAAAGATATACGACGCTTCAATTTAACTTCCTGTAACAACACTCATTAGAATATACTATCAATTTAACTCATTTGATAGGCAATATTTTTCTTTATACCTTTCTTCTCTTGTGGTCACCAAAATTGATAGACTCTAAATGTGTAGTTTATGAGCAGACATAGCAGTCCTATTTTTTTGACTAGCTACAGACTTGTTTTGCCACTTTGAATCTAATCAGTGATCAACTAAACTATTCCAAATATCAACTTTCATTGCTTTAGGTCCATGACCCTTAATATCAACAATGCTATGAGAGTTTGCCTCCTTAAAAACTCTATCCCTTGTTCTTTTTAAAATATCAGGATAGCAATCATGCATTGTCCTATTCCAGACCGTTCTTGCCATAATCTTATCATAATTTGATGCAAATTCATATTTTTCCTAAATTTAGAGAGGGAAAGACTTAGCAACTATTCAAGCCAATTATCTGTAAAAATCGCATTGAAGCAACATTATAATCACTTACCAGAAAACCTTTAAATAACTCGTCCTTCATGTCTGGCCAATACTCACACCATCTTGACGCTGGAGAAGGCATCCTACTTAACAAATTCTTTGTGATGTCACGAGCTACCATATGATCTATAAATCTGTTTCTATATTTAAAAAAATACAAAATTATCAAAAATAGTTTAACACAGAACAACATAAATCATCAAGAACAATATCATCAAAGCAACAACAAATTGTAGGCTCAACTATACTATTCATAGCTTCAAAATAATTCATAAAAATAACATAAATCATAAGAATATAAAACTCTTGAGAGTGCAAGACTAAAGCATAAATATAGCACATGCATTACTAACAAGAATAATGAATGGCATAATATTTATTAAATTCTGAAAATGCCTGACATAATAGGTTTTGGCTTATAAATGAAGAATCAAACAGGGTTTTGACACTTTGCTCTATGCACAAACACCAAAACATGCTCACAAACAGATTTATGGCTGCTGAATACTTCCAGTACACCTCAGACCTGAGAAGACAAATACGAGTTAGAATGCTGGAATCATTGAGCACCGGCATAGCACCTATTTAATCTTGCTATTTGAGTTATCTTGAAGTTTAAAGGTCTCTTTGCTTCATATGTTCATAGTTGTAACTTAATGATGGATCATGGAAGCATAATTGTTTTGTTATCTCTTATACTACTACTACTACTACTACTACTACTACTACTATTATTATTATTATTATTATTATTATTAGTAAAATATCTTTTGCTTTAGTCATGGCAAAAAAATATTTTTTTTCTCCATAACAAACATGTTTACTACACCTTATTTTAAGATTTTGTTGCCTAAAAAATAAAAATAATAATGCTCATCACAAGAAAAGTGCAGTATCCCTTACACAGCCATATGGTGAAATAATTTACTCTGTATCTTTTAATATAATAAAAATTTAAGAGAATGGAAGAATTATAATTATAAAAAGAAAAAAAAACTGATAAAGAACCTCGTAGTTGATGAATTATAATGTAGGACGGCAACTTCTCGTAGTTTTGGTATCAAATTACACCCTTCCAAAATGCATGTTCTATAATGAGACTACATTTGGGAGTTTAAGAAAATAAAGAGTGTAAGCAAGTGGCTTGTGGTCAAATACTAACATAAATAACACAAATAATAACATACTGTAAGAAATATTGGAAGGAAAATCAAACGTTAAAGCAAAAGCAAAATAGAACACAAGTTAATGGTCAAAACTTAATTTTAGAAATGAAAAAAAGAAACAATCTTATGTTTAAACAAATGGAAGGGAAATCACCACATTAGAAATAAAAAACAGAAACAATCTTAACTTTAAAGAACTTCAATGGAAGACATGACAAATTGACAATATGATGGAAGACATGGGTTACTTAATGGATTTCAAATTCACTATTAATGGTCAATACTCACATTTGGTTGACATGAAAAATTGAATTATAAAGCCAGTAATACCTTCAATTATATGAAAAAAAGAAATAGCCATGGCTGGACTTGACATGAACTTTTTACATTTTGATAGATTAACCTTGAGAATAAAGTAAGTTACTCGCTATTGAAACCAGAGCAAATGATAAGAAAATGTACAAACTTTATATCAACACGTTCTTTTGGAAACAAGCTTTCCAACAAATCATGAATCATAAATTTCTAGGCACAACATATCGATAAAGGGTAATTACCGTACCGTAACTGTCCTGTAGCATAAAAGTGGACATAACCACCCTTAAAGGTTTCCTCCAAACCAGTATGTCAATCGATCTACGATATTTTTATAATTCATAAGTTCAAACCTATAGCTTATCGAAAATCAATTCAACGATCAATACACTGCCAACAAGCAAGAATAGAATCCCCAACAAACATTCACCAAGAAATTCTCAATTCATACATCACTTTAACCAAAGCATAAACATAATATCTAACAACCTACAAACTCAATTGATTCCAAACAAATTGTAAAAAACAAAATTAGGAACTTAAGCTACCACTTCAGATACTAATACATATAGAGTACAATAATGAGTAAACTAAATCATACAATTGACCAGCAAAGAAATCATCTTAATCAAAAAATTTTGATTCTTAAAAACAAATTAAGAAAAGCAATGCAAGATGCGGGTACCCATTATCTAATAACAAAGTACTTTCAAACTTTAATCAAATCCAAATCCCATAATTAATCAAACCTAATTTTGAATTTCTTCATCCTAATCTTCCATCACTATTCAATTGACAGCAACAGCAACCAAGGAAGAAAAAAAAACCTGCGATTTTGTTGAACCAAGCAAAGAGCAGCGGTGGACCTCGCTCCTTCGATAGTGGCGACAGCAGCAACCTTCCCTTCTCAATGGCGGTGGACCTCGCTTCTTTGGCAGTGGCAAAAGCAGCAACTTTTCGTTTCTCAATGGTAGTGGCAGGATCTGAATAGAAGGGTTTTAAAATTTTTCATTTAAAATATGGAGGCTACAATTCTGTTTTGCTAGAAAAAGAGTGCGTGTTTTGTTTTTCAATTTGTTTCAAATTCATATCAGTTTTCTTTAAACAAAGATTTAAGTTCTACAAAATCTTTTAAAAGAGAGTTTAGATTTTTTTAATAAATACAAAAAAGTTTATATAAATATCATGACTTTATATTAAAA
>NC_029785.2:29788015-29791031 GCF_000816755.2 Arachis ipaensis
ATAGATACACAAAAATAAATTAAATCATTCTTTTTATATTAATTATATTTTTATTTTTTATAGTTTATAAGAAAAATTTTATTATTTATAATTAATATTTTGAATTATTTAAAATGATATATATTTTATAATTTGTTAAAAGTTAGAGCCGTTAAAATAAGTTGGAATTCACGAATTGAGTTGTTTGCCTCATAAAAATGGATAAGTCAAGTTTTTATTTTAATTAAAATAAAAACTATATCTAATAGTCGTTATTCTAGTGAATTTAGTCGAACTCAAATTAAATTATATGCATGTCATTTTTTCAACATTAAAACATAATTTGATTTAAAAATCAATATAAAAACAAAATTAAATATATTATATTTATAACCATAATATATTTAGTTTAACAAAAATATTTTATGTTCTTGCTGAGTTTAACCGATGTATAGCTCCTTCGCTGGTGAATGTTTGTAAGTTGTAAGCTCTTCGTTAAGATGAGGTATACATTGGCACTGAGTAAACAAGAGGGTGGGTACCTGCAAAAGACATTCCAACGCTTGAGTCGATAAGTATTTGAAGGGGATTCAAATAGATTCTTTTCCAATGATCCACACCCCGCTGGTCTATGCGTGGAGCACACGGATCAAGGAGGAAGTGCAGGTCAACTGTCTAAACAGAGTCCAGTTCGCGAGAAAACTGTCCGGTTTTCAACTATTTGACCGCTGTTGACTGAGTTAATTGTAAGTCCGGTCTTAATAATGAACTGAACTGGATAAGATATCAGTTCACTGGTTTTCAGTTGAACCAGCCGATCTGGTCCGGTTCGATTCTGATAACTATGGCTAAGTCGTTTAGACTTGCATTTTTTACGAGTTTGATTTTAGAGTCAAATATCCATCTTTTACTCACTCTCAGTTTTAAGGATCGAACCTTAGAGATGCCACTTTTGAAAGGGATTCAAATAGATGCTCCTACAGTGATCCATACATCGCTGGTCTACGTGTAGTGCACGCGGGTCAAGGAAGTAGTGCGGGTCAACTGCTTAAACCGAATCCGGTTCATGACAAAACCATTCGGTTTTTAACAGTTTGACCGTCGTTGACCAAGTTAATTGCAAATCCAGTCTTAATAATGAACCGAACCGGATAGGACATCGGTTCACTAGTTTTTTGGTCGAACCAGTCGGTCCAGTTCTGATAACTATGGCTAAGTTGTTTAGACTTGCATTTCTACGAGTTTGATTTTAGAGTCAAATATCCATCTATTTAAGTCAAGTAAACAAGCTAGTTCGGCGGATTTGGCTCATTTTGGCGATCCTAATTAATTCAAGAGCTAGCTCAAATTAATCTTTATTGAATGAATTCCAAAATGATTCTAATTAATAATAAAACTTGTACGATCATATACAAATAAATTCTCATATATAACAATTTAATTATCTTATCTATTATATATTTTTTTAGTATATTTTGTGATGAAAAATATCAACATTATGCTCTCATTTTCTAAAAATATTGAATTTTTAAACTTGTCTTTAAAATATATTAATTTTAAACTTCAATTCAAATTAACAATAAACTTCCCATTAAAAATAATGACAAATTTGTGATCTAATAGGGAAAAAATCTTTCTTAAGAAAAGCTTTTGATTTGAGCTGTTTGTAAAATTTTTGAGAATTGACATCTTGATAGAATATTATAAATTATTAGTTATTAAAAATTAGCTAGCTAATTATTAGTCATAACTTTGAGACTTTAATTATTCTCTCATTTAAAATAGTTTTAGATTAGTGACAAAATTGTGACAAATTACATTAGCGTACTTGGCAAAAATTGCTTCAAACTTTTCATGAATTTTCCGTGGATTTATGTTGAGGTCAGTGATTAGTAGCAACATGAAATAAGCGAAAAAAGTCTATCAGTTGTTAAGCGGTCGCTAATTCCTCACTAAATAAGCTTTTGATTAGTGACTCAATTGCGACTAGTTACTTCTGAAATTTTCTCGATTAGCTTTGGATTTGTTATAACTTTGCGACTGATTTCCAACGAGGTTAGCGAGTAATTTGCTACAAAATAGGTAGGATATATCTTTTGCTTTGCGACAAGATTGCAGTTGCCAAGTCGCTCGCTAAATTAAACTTGCGACAACTTAGCGACACATGTATTTCGCCCGCTAATCAGCGACTTGAAATAAGCGAACGAAGTGTGTCAGTTGTTAAACGGTCGCAAATTTCTCGCTACTTAAGTCATAGGCACTCAATATCTGTTTTTCCACTTTAGCGACTAATTAGCAAGGAACACTTTCCTAGCTAAATGATTTATCTGTTGCGACGAGTTAGCGACGACTATTTTCTGTCGCTACCCTAATTTTGAATTTTACAATATTATGCGACAAATTAGCGAGAAACAAATTGCTCGCTAAAAATAAAAACTTTGGCGACAAATTATCTAGGAATTTGTCCATCGCAGAATGCATTTCAAGTCTTTGTGACGGATTAGCTAGGGACATTGTTCCTCACTAATTAGCCTTTTCACACAAAGTTTATTTAGCGACGAACTAGTGCGTGAATTGTTTCTCGCTAATTGTATATCAAACACTTGCGACAGAATAGTGACAATAATATTCCTCGCTACTTTACTTTTATTCGATTGAACCCCTAAGTGACTGATTTGCTAGAACATTGTCACTCGCTAATTAATTTGTGAGAAATTAGCGAGAAAATTTTCCTCGCTCTTTTTTTAGCTACAAAAGTCAATCTGCGAGAAACAAACTTACTTGTAAATCTCTCGCTAATCAGTCGTTTTTCTCAAGTTCGGGTATTTTGTGACCGCTCATTAATTTTGTCGTTAATGCGTCACTAATTCCTCGCAAGTTAGTGACGGATTAGTGACAAAAAATATTTCTCGCAAAAATTTGAAAAAAATATTGTAGTATGAATTAAAGATAATTTTAATTAAGAACATTTGAAAAAAATTATCTATTATTTTATAAAATGTACTCCACCCATTTCTCTTTATCTATTATTTTTAAC
>NC_029785.2:29791578-29802815 GCF_000816755.2 Arachis ipaensis
GGGGGGGGGGAGAAGAAAGAAAGAGAAATAAAGATCTAAAGTGACAATAAAAAATTGGACTATATATAAAAAATATATGATATAACTTAATCCTTCTATTATTTAAACATACTTGTCTAGAAATAAAAATGTATACACATATATCAGTATAGAAAAACGAGAGTAAGAGATATTTTAGAACAAAATGCTAAAGTAACTAATAATAAAGGAACAATGGGGTATATACTTATATGATCTAATTTAATCTATTTCTTTTAAAAAATTATTCAAAAACAAAAAAAATACATATTAATATAAAAGTGAATCTTAGCAATGCTTAAAATGATTTAAGTAAATAGAACTGTTCTTAAGTAAATGAAAATGTTTAACTCGTGAGATGGCGATGAAGTTACAACTTTCGCATGTGGAGCTTCTTTCACCTTGGGAGGAGTTTAAGAGTAGTCTTAAACGGGACTGTCCCTCTATTTAAGCAGTTCCTTATTTTGTTTCTTTTGTTTTTCTTTGTTTAATTTATTTCAGTCACCAAAAAAAAAAAATTGGTTTACGATAATTACGAGTGATCACGATATCTAAAAATTAAATGCTTTATAAATAAATTTTGTTGAGAAAATTGGATATTTGTAACATTCTACTAAACAAAGTCTTACATTATAGTCGTAAAACAGAGGTGATGAAGTATTACGACACCTAAAAACCAAAAATATATACATAATACTTTGAAGAAATGTAGTTAACTAGAAGCCTGTGAAAAAGTATAATAAAAAATAATTCTTCCCACTCAAAATGTTAAAGATAAACAGTACAGGATACAGAAATATATATAGGATCCAAAATAGATACATAACTAGTACTAGTCTCGACCTGCAAAAAAAAAGTTGGCTAAATAATATTACGACTTTTAGTATATAAAATACATCCTATTTCTCTATACAACAAACCTCTAAGAGGAAATATATAAATACATTTCAAAAGTAGAAAAAAGTACTACATAAAGCAAAATAATTCCAAAAGTAAAGCCTTTGCTTGCCACATGGGATCCTGCATGCTCAGCAAGGTGTGTTGCATACTGTATCTGATGTAAGAATCCAATTTTCAGTATGGCATGCTCATACCGAAACATCAAGTGTTACCAACTTGAAACTACACTGACACTGTTATTAATAATATCAAGCATGTAATTGGGTTAACGGAACTCAATTTTTATGAAGAACCTTCCTTAAAAAATTCGCAAACAAGAAGAAATGCGAGATTACGCAAATTAAGAAGATAAACAGATATATATAGAAACAAGATAATACACTATAATATATATGCATATACAGCACCCAAAAGATGAAAAGTTAGTTACTCCCTCACAGTTATGTACATATATACAACTCAAAGCATCTCTGGGGTCTGGCCCATATAGGAAGCCCCTAATCTGACGCTCAGACTAGCCTAGTCTTATAACCTGATCTTTCGAGAAACAATAGTGAGAGTCTAAGACAAAAGAAACGCTAAATCAGAGAGCTGCCCAAAAGAAGGTGCTAGTATCGCTGCCTAATCGCTATCAGAAGTAAAATCCATGATCTCTATATTCATCTCAGGATCGTCATCGTCCTCAGAAGCCAGATCCACAATCTCTATCTCCTCGGTGTCCTCGTCGTCAGAAATAACAATGACCTCAGATGTACTTTGGGGCTACTATCACTGCTACCTCCTACTAAAGTTGTACCACTAGGAAAAATCTGCTCAACAGCTGAAGGCTGACTAGACGCAGTGACTGAAGTCCCGATAGGCTCTGTAGTAAAAGGGCCAGAGGAGTGAGTAAACAGAGATACCATCGACATATCCGAACCTATTGGAGGAAACTCAGGGTTGGGGTCATCGATGACAGGGCCGCCTGACCATCCTGCTGTGCTGGAACAGGACCTCCATTCATGAAATCAAAAAGATGGTGAACAGAATTGGGATGTAACCAAGATAGCGGAAAGGCATACGGTGCATCAGGATCAAAGAGGGGTGAAGCTAACGAGTGCTGAAATGGATAATCTCTAACTATGTACATACGAACTCGAGGCTCCGCGGCCACCACATAGAAGCTGTGAAGGACAGAATCCTCATACACATAAGACTTCTCGAGCTCATAGAAAATGACACCTGTCTCTATCTAAAGGGGGGAGGAAGATAGGGGGTAAGAACTGGGGAGTTCTTAGTAGGGTCAGGGTGAAACAAGTTAAGTTATTTTTTATAAATCGGCCACGTGTCCCAGATCAACCAGACCACAACAAAGGATCATAGGGAAAACAACAATCAAGAGCAAGCAGCACTTATCGTACAATCATAAGAACAAGTTCAAAACACACACAAGAAATAAAGAAGTATGATGCATGTCTAGCCCTAGTGCAGGTAATGAGCTCATCCGTCGGTTTTCGACCCACGCTCGACATTACATCAGTACAAACGTTGTCTTTCATTGTCATCGCTTCGGGGTATAGTGTCCGGTACATTTTAGGATTATAGCGCCTACATGCTCTTGGGCTATAGTGCCCGTACCGCTCTTTGGCAATCCGCCGAATAATCGATGATAAGAAAAGTCATTGGTATTGCCTTTCCAAACCTCAATCATCTCATCACATAATCAAATACCTCTCAAGATATAATAATTCTTTATCTATAATACCACAATTTCTCCAAAATAATTAACTGAAATAGAACGGATCATGAGATTTAACTTTAGAATCACTTTTCCAAATAGCTCAGAGTTTTTCTTAAATTCTATAAATATTTTTTAAAAAAATATGCCTAAATACGCCCACAAGAATAAAATACATAAATATGCTTAAATTTAAAAAATGGCATATTCTACAAGTTACTTTAATTAAATTGACGTACTTTAAAAATTACTCTAAATAACTCTGAACTTTTCTAAAAGAGACCTAGTCTTCACTGGTTACTTTATAAATTATTCAAAATATTTTATAAACTTTCAAACACCCAAAACTTCATTAAAATAGGTAAATTGGGCATGGTTCTTCCGTTTTCAAAATAAAACATTTTTCATTCAATTAAAATCATATTTCTCCAAAAAAACGTATTTTAATTTGCTTTAAACCCTTTATTGCAATCCATTATTTTTTCTTCAAAAATCAAACTCAATTAATTTCAATAAAATTCATATATTTATAAATAAATAATTTTATTCATTAAATCTTTTTCAAAAGTCAAGCTTCTGCTCCTTTTTACTCGAAACTTCCATTCAAAATACTCATTTAGTTATAATTAATTTCAAATAAAAAATCTTACCATTAGAACTCAGATGCAGACTATCATATAACTCAGATTTCAGCCAATTATTCAACAACAACATCTCACTGCATTATTTCTCATTATGACCAAAATACAACAACAAAATCATCAGCAATTCAGCTAAATTTTTAATAGCTAAAAATCACATATTTGAGCAACAGACATCAACAGACAATAATCCAATCACATATATCAATTAAATTATAATTTTAACTGATTAAAGAGTCAAGCCCTACCTCTGTGAAGTGCAGAACACACAAGATACCGGAAGAGATTTTTGATCGGTCAAACGAAGCAAAAACATCAAAAACTCGGTGGTTCCTCCCCTCCTTTGGTTCGACCAAATTGGTTCTTGGTAGGGGAAGCTCCACTTCGCGATTCCACCGAAAAAAACACACGTCACCGCGTAGAGGAGGAAGATACTGTCAGTTCTATCAGATCAGAATTCTTGTGGGGGTAACGGATCTCAAGAAATCGAGCTTGAAAAGTTGGAAAATCAACAAAAATCCTCCATGCATGTCGCGTCTGTTCTTGAGGGAGGGAGAAAGAATTTGTGCCTTTTATATGGTGTGATTAGTGACTAGGTGTCACTAATTAAGAGGAAGGATGCATCAGTCGCGACACGTGGCGCATTAAGTGTTGCATGTTGTGATTTTAAGCCACTGAGTCAGCGAGATTAATTTTTAAATATCTTGGAAGGTAATTAAGGTAATTAGGTAGTGTAAAAACACAAATAATTATCTCAAATAGTGGTACTTAATTAAAAAAAAGATTGGGTAAATTACTAATGTAAATGACATTAGTAAAGCCGAACTTTTTCAATCTTCCAGGTCCAATACCAAGTGACCATCCTTCGTCAAATAAATTAAATAATAACATAATAATATTATTATATTATTATTCATTTTATTTAAATATCGCAGAAAAACTTATCATAAACGTTATGCGAACAAAACGTAAAACTCACATACGCGACTCTAACAAAAAACTAGGATGTTACATCTAAAAAATTAACAAAAATCCGACAACGGGTAATAATATTCACTAAGTCTAGGGTTCTTTCTAATCCAAACAGGGTTTATTCACTAAGTCTCAGCCCCCATTAATTATCTCTAGCCTCAATTATTTTCAATATCACAATTGTTCTATTCAATATCAAGCCCTTTCGATCTTAGCAGTCTCAGACAATTATCAAATTATCATCGTTATTCTTTTTATCAATATTGTTAGTCTCATAAATCTTAATAATTTCATTAGTCTCAATAAATCTCAATAGTCCAATAGTCTCATAGAATTATTAATAGTCTCAATATTCTCGATACATTATCACATTCTTATATTTTCAATCTTAAGTTCTTAATAGAATCAAACACAAACAAGACAAACAAGTCAATCATAATAGAGTGCAATTAGTTCAAGTAGTACAAGTAGCAGATAGGTGAATAAATAGGCAAACCAAATAATTATGCACTCCCAAACAATTACAAACAAATGCACATGATAGCTAACCCAGACATAAAACACAACATCACGAAGCAAGTAGGACCAACCACAATCCTTGCGTCTATCCATGCAGATGCTTCACACCGCAACTCGAAGCAAGTGAGACAATGCCTCAACCGTTGCATCTACCAGGCAGGTGCCTTTCACCACATTCCGGAACAAGTGGGACGAACTATAACCCTTGCGTCTACTCAAGCAGGTGCCTCTCACCACATCCCGTAGCAAGTGGGACAATGTCTCAAATCTTGCATCTACCCAGGCAGGTACCTCTCACCACATCTTAGAGCAAGTGGGACAATGCCACAACCATTGCATCTACCCAAGCAAGTCTTAATATGGAGCAACTGGAACTAAACCACAACCCTTATGTCTACCCAGGTGTCTCAAGTTTTAACCCGGAGCAAGTGAGACAAACCATAATTCTTGCGTCTACTCAGGTGTCTCAAACCATAATCCAGAGCAAGTGGGACTAAGTCACAATCATTGTATCTGTAAGACCCAGTTAATTAACGGCTAATTAACCCATAAATGAGAATTTATTCTAGAAAGCCAAAAATGTTATTTTTATTTATGATCAAGTTTATGATGAGTATAACTCGAGTTGGGGATGCACGACAGAGGGACAGTCCAATGGTTAGCTACCAGGACTTGTCGGGTTGGCTCTATAACCGACAGATGATATCATCAGCCACTAGGGACAGGCATTCATCATATGCATACTATGTGAATTGTTTGAGATTGCCTATTTGACTGCATATTACTTGCTAATTGTCTAAATGTCTTAACTGCTCCTATTTGTATATTCTTTGTCTGATATAACTGTGTTTGCTATAATATACTCCTGCTGGTGGTTGGGAGTGATATCTTCAGTTCAGTAGGACCAATGGAGATTAGGACTTTCTCCGAATTAGTGAACAAGTGTAGGGTTGCTGAGGAGTGTGTGAAAAGGGCAACCGCTGAGAAAGGGAGTCACAAAGGTTCATTTCCACAGAACCGAGGGAAGGGCTTTGCACCTAGAGGTCCGTCTTTCAAGAGGGGGAGCTCTTTCAGGAGGCCCAACAACAACAACAATTTCCAAGGGAAGAAATTTGGGAAGCAACCTCAGAATGAACAAGCTTGTACTAGGCGTGGGAGTCACCATCCGGGAGTACCATGCAACGCCGGATGGGGTTTGTGCTACAACTGCGGAAAGGCGGGGCATAAAACCACAAGTTGTCCAGAGAAGCAAAAGCAAGGTGCTGGGAAAGCACAACAGACGGGTCGGGTGTTCACCACCTCAGCTGTGGGTGCAGAGGGATCCGAGACACTCATTCGAGGTAACTGTGAAATGGCTGGTCAAACTTTAAATGCTTTATTTGATTCGGGAGCATCACATTCATTTATTGCATTTGAGAAAGCCCATGAGTTAGGGTTGAAGATCGTAACCTTAGGTTATGACTTAAAAGTGTATAATGCTACCCATGAAGCTATGGTAACTAGACTAGGATGCCCGAAAGTTTCGTTTAGGTTCAAGCAGCGTGATTTTGTCCATAATCTAATCTGCTTACCGATGATCGGTCTTGATCTTATCTTGGGATTGGACTGGTTCTCCGAAAACCATGCCCTGCTGGAGCTAGCTCGGTTATACATAAAGGAGATTGTGAGACTCCATGGTGTACCTGCTACTATAATCTCTGATAGAGATCCTCGTTTCACTTCGAGATTCTGGGGTGCATTTCAGAAAGCTTTTGGAACCCGATTAAGCTTGAGTACAGCTTACCATCCTCAAACAGATGGTCAATCTGAGAGGACGATCCAAACACTAGAGGATATGTTGAGAGCTTGTGTTTTGGATCAACCGGCAAGTTGGGATTGGTATATGCTGTTAGTGGAGTTTGCATACAATAATAGTTACCATATGAGCATCGGAATGGCTCCGTATGAGGCATTGTATGGGAGAAAATGTCAATCTCCGCTATGTTGGTATGAAACTGGAGAGAAAGGCTTGTTGGGGCCGGAAATGATAGCTGAGACTACTGAACAAGTTAAGAAAATCTGAGATAGGATGCTTACGGCGCAGAGTCGCCAAAAGAGTTACGCCGATCAGAGGCGGAAGCCCTTGGAATTTGAGGAAGGAGATCATGTTTTCCTTAAGGTTACTCCGACCACAGGAATAGGTAGAGCGATTAAAGCAAAGAAGTTGAATCCTCGATACATTGGTCTATTTCAGATCCTGGAGAGGATTGGGCCGGTGGCGTATCGCGTGGCTCTACCACCTCAGCATCATAATGTGGTGGCGTATGCCTCACGACAGTTAAGAACTCATGAAGTTAGTTACCTTACGCACGATCTGGAACTCGCTGCGGTCGTATTTGCCTTGAAGGTGTGGAGGCATTATCTCTATGGGGTTAAGTTCCAAGTCTTTTCCGATCACAAGAGTTTGAAATACCTCTTTGATCAGAAAGAGCTTAATATGAAGCAAAGGAGGTGGATGGAATTATTGAAGGACTACGACTTTGAGTTGAATTACCATCCGGGAAAGGCAAATGTAGTGGCGGATGCGTTAAGTCGGTGATCGGAGTGTTGCGCTTTGAGTTGCGGTTTTTGTTTATCCTTTTTTTTCTACAAGGCTCCTAGTTATAATCAATCATTCATACTACTATACGTACTAAATTTTTGTTTTAGAGGTCGTAATACCTTGCCATCTCTGAATTATGACTTAAGCATAAGACTCTGTATGGTAGGGTGTTACAGTATCTACCCAGGCAGAAAATAAAAAATCATTAATTATATTTTCAATTAGATTAATCGTAATCCCAATCACACATAATCATACTCAAATTTGTGAGTGGGATAAAATCACTGTCCTTACCGTGGGCAGAACAATACTTCTATTCCCACAATTACACTGCAACACTAAGTAAGCGGGACAAGACTCACGTCCTTACTTCTACCTGGTGCAGGTGTCTTACAAATCAAGTCGTTATTGGGGAATGATTCATTAAATTCATCATATCTATCCTTTACACAACAAGTCTTTATCGGAGAATGACTTATTAAACTCATCATATCTATCTCTTTTTCCAAATATAACCATTATTAATCATAAACACACAAGCAGGATAAACCTCTATCCTTGCCAATCCAGCCATTCGGCCACCATCAACCAATATCAAGATCTTTTAGTAATTTCATAAGTTATTAAGCTCATTAACCCCAATCTTAGGGTAGATTACCAATTCAATTAACTCGTGAGTGGGATAACACCACCGTCATAACTGTGGGAGGCACAAGGCCATCATCCCCACTTAATCCGGAGCAAGTGGGACAAAGTCACGATCCTCGCATCTTACCCAGGTGCCTCAAATCCTAACCTAGAGCAAGTGGGACAAACCACAACCCTTGCATCTTACCCAGGTAATTAAACAATAATCATTAACTTTTAAATCAATTCACAACTTATTAGATTTATTAACCCCAGTTTCTACTAATTAATCAATTCTGTTTCTCGTGAGATGGATTACACCACCGTCCTCACTGTGGATGGCACGAACCACCATCTCTACAACTATGTCATCCGGTTTAACCAAGCGTTTATTTAGAAATAATTTAACTTAATTCATTAGACTTAGCTACTCTCTATCCAGAACTAAAAAAATGAGTTATGAAACTTTATTTAGGGATTACAGGGGTTTATAAGTGTGCCAAAAAAGCCAAACAGTCAAAAGTAGAGTTTCTTTAAGAAAATAGGATCTATGCGTACGCATCACCCCTCATACGTACGCATGAGTTGTAACACTCGGTCTGATTGGTTATAAATCTCTAATCATCACTTTTAATTTAAGACAAGTTCTATCGAATTCCGAACTCCGAGTGTCAAATTATGACCCGTCGAATTTGGTTAAAAATCAATTTTTACCAAAAATTTGCATAATGTCATTTTTATAAAATCTTCAATTTATCTCATTTCAAACCATCACAAACCACTCCTAGACACCCACAGCACATATTTCTCAATACTCAATCACCTCTTAATCAGTCAAGCCTAATCAACCCACTTTTAACTCATATGACATAAACCATCGAAATATATATTTGCAACTACAACCACAACTCATTAATTATCTATCCAAACTTATCATTTCAACCACAATTCACAACATGGCACTTACAACACTTACTGTAACTTATCAAATAGGGGATACATCACTCTATCACGGCTTCCAGACCAATTTTCATTTCATAGCCTTAATAGGCAATGAACCACAATTTTATATTCAATTTCATTCACATATACATATATTGCTCAACAATGCTTCAATTTATACAATCATAGTAATTCACATCATTTCACACAAGCATTTACACTAATCAATCACCATCAATAATAACCCATCATCCAACACTATCTTAGAGGCAATTAACCTAGGTTTTTACATAACCTTACATAATGTCTACCCAAAACCAAAATTCATACCTTAATAATAGCGGTTTTTTAACTCTTTGATTTCCTCTCCGAATGGTTCTAAGCCTCAATTTTTCCAATCTACGCCTCCACTGAGCATTCCACAAGCAACCCAAGTGTTCAATTTTGCAACAATCTATGCCAAGCACTCAATCAACTCTATAGAACTCAAATTCACGAAAATCTCAATCTAGAACTCATGTAAAATAAAGACTTAAAGAGAGAAATGGCCTCCTTACCTTATCCCATTCAAAACTTGGGTGGAATCTTACTAAAATCCATGCTAGAGCTTCTCTATTACGGTAAAATCACAAAAATCTTAATACTCCATACCCAAAATGAAAAATAGAAGGAAAACTCAAAAATAGATCAAGGTTATTAGGAGTAGTTACCTTAAAAGTGGTATAGAATTGAAGAGCACGACGAAGTGATCGCATGGCCACAAATGAGTCTTTGATTGGAACTACGATTTGAAAGTTATGTGGATTTGAAGATTGATGTGAATAGTAAAGTTAGAGTTTTGCTCTTCACTCTCTTTTCTCTATACGTTGTGCTCTCTCTTTTTGGGGTCGAGAATGAGTTGAAATATTGAGTGTGAATGGCTTTTAAGCCTTGGACTTGGGCTCAACATGGGACTGTTTGTGATTTTTGGTCCGTTGGCCCTATCTTGGACCAAAACCTTTAGGATAAGTGTCCGAATTTTTATTCTAAATATTTTTCTTGTCATTTCCACAGTTTTAATTCCCTCACACATAGTACTAAAAAGACTTAAACTGGTACAGCTAATTCTAATGCCAATGCGCATTTTTTCGCAATTAATCATATACCATTTATCGAGGTTTTACAATATTCATATTCATGAATAATTCTATCAAAATTTGAATTAAAACTATAAGAAATTAATAGAATAGTGATCGATTTTGGTAGTCACTAAATTAGAAAATAGCAACCAATTTCGGTCATTAACTATATTAGTGACCGATTTTCAACCAAGGCTACAAAATCAATAGCAAACAATATTAGTCACTAAATCGATCACTAATAAATTAGTTACTAAAAGTAGATAAAGTAGATAAAACAAAATAAAAGCCTAACAATTAGACCAAACACAATGTTTAGAAAATAAACAATTTTACTTTTAAATAAGCATATTAGCGACCGATTAAGTTAACTCAAGTTAACAGAATAGAAGAAGAATATCTTCAGGAGAGAAAAATTGACAAAGATATACAAGTATAAAATGAAGTAGTATGCAGTTTGAAACTAATCTAAAATTTGATCTACTTAACTAATTTTTCATGGAGCTTTGACAAATTGTATCTACAAAGCACATAAGACAGTGGCCTATATATACAACAGGCATTGGAGCTTTGGCGAGCAATGAGTGAGTGATGACGACCAGAGAGGAGTGGTATGTGTTTTTGTGAAAATGAAACTCTAATTTTAGAAGTTAGATTATTTTTATCGTTGAGTTAAATTAGTGATTAATTTTAGCGATAGACTTCTCTACTACCTTATTTTTTTTGTTAGTCGCTGAAATGGTAACTAATTTTACCAACAGCGATCGATTCAGAGACCAACTCCTTAGCGATCGATTTTGCAACTAACAAATTTTCAGTCTAACTTTTATGTTGGTCGCTAAATCGGTCACTAATGATAAATTTTGTGATCAATTTTAGTGACTAACTACTTTATTATCTTATATTTTGCTAATTGCTGAATGGGTCACTAATTTTATCATTAGCGACCGATTTAGAGACCAACTCCTTAGTAACCAATTTAGTAACCAACAATATTTTCAGCCTAGTTTTTATATTAATAGCTAAATTCGGTTGCTATTCCAATAACTTTTTGTGGTGAATTACATCTCTTTGGTGCAACAAAAAAGTTAAGAAAAACAAATGAATTACCAATTTTTCTTAATTTTCTTAAATTTATATCAATATTAAAGAAATAAAGAGATAGGGGGTTAATTTTTTAATTGGTTGAAATTTTTATACAA
>NC_029785.2:29802923-29833354 GCF_000816755.2 Arachis ipaensis
AAAACTTTTTTTACCTAATTTTATTTTAATATCAAATTGTTATAAGATTTGATCTGATTAATTTAGAATAAGCATGTAAATAAAATAATTTTAATTTGTCCTAAAAAAATGAATATGCATGATTTGATTGGAAAAAAGAGAGTATTTTATTGTAAAAAGAGAATAAGTACATTAAAAAAACATTTGTACTCTCTTTTGATTTTTATATTTCATAATATGTAAATCAGATGGATTTAATTTACTATGTATATCTTGTATAAAAATAAATCGAATTATATTCATTAGATTAAATAAAGAATTTAGCCTGAATTCAGACGATACCGTGTCTTTTTTTTATCAATAAATTTAATTGGTCTAATTTAATTTACTTAAATTTATGCTAAATTAAATTAGGTTAATTTAATTTATATATAAATGCTTAAATAGAATTTGCTTGATTGGATTTATATAGATCTATTTATGGTAAACGGATAACTAATTTCTATTCAGAATATTTGTATAAACATACATATACTCTAGGAATTAGAAAATAAATTATTTTCTGATATGTGTGTAATTACAAGATGAAGTTATTATACACACCTTTTTCATGCAAAAAGCATTACACCTCTAATTAATTCAACTCGTAGTTAAAATTTTGACCGAATAAGTTTTGGTGTACACATTAAACATAATTTTAAATAATATAAGTATTTATTAAATACAATATTTTATATTTAAATAAAATATACAAAATTTATTGTACATATTAAATGATTCTATCATAAGATTTATCATACAATAATACATGATAGAAGATAATTTATCTTTTAATTTTTAGAAAATATCGGATAATTGTATATATGTGTACGTATAGTTTTTATTTATTAATTCTCTATACGTTAAAATAATGGAATAATCCTCCTTTTACTTATTTTCTTTGTTTCTTCATATTCTTTTCCACTTATATATTTTTCACTTTCAAACAAATCTTAATTACGAGAATCCGTTGCGATTATCTGTCTTAAATTTTGTGAACCTTTGTCCATCCGAACACCCCACTCCAGTTTGTACTACTGCTAAAGTTGCTTTTTGACTCATGCTGCGAAACACCTTTTTCACATGCAAATATGAAAAGCATAATTTATAAAAAAAAGAAGTTGAAATTTGTCAAGATAATAGTTGACAGGTGTTAGACATAGACCCATATGTCAATCTGTGGTTCGACATAGACCAATATGTCAATTTTCTGGTGCTAAAAAGTGAGCTATTTTTTTAATACAAAGATCCAATGTTAAGGAATAAGGATAGTAACTTCCAGACAATTGAATGGCGTTAAAAGAAAACGTGGTGTATAATTGAAATGTGAAACATTATTGTACTTTATTCGGGGCCATGCTTGTTATTGGTGTATACTCAAGGAGATATTGAATTTTGTGGAGTGAAGGAAACAATGGGAGAGAGAGGGCGAGAGAGAGGGCGGTGGGAAACCACCGGATGGGGTGGGTCGCGACAACAATTTCTAGGTAAAGATCCGAGGGTTTGGAACCGAGATGAGTATCTTCGATTGGAACAGAATTTTTTCACCGTTTTTGTAGACAGGCTACCGATAGACATATCGAAACAAGAATTGTTTGGTTTGTTTTCATGGACAGGGAGGATTAATGACATTTACCTCTCCAGAAAGATGAGGAGTGGGATGGTCAACCTCTTTGCATTCATCCGATATACCACAAAGGGTGGAGCTTTGAAAGCAATTTCAAAAATGAATCGCTTGTGCTTACGGGGGAAGGAGATCTTCGTAGGGGAGGCTAAGTACAGGAGGGACATCTCTAAAGGAAAGAGGACACTGGAAAATGCAGATACAAGGAGAGAACTAGACAAGAAGAAGATTGAAGGGGGAAATCTCAGGTCGAACATGGTTGTTCTCTGGTAGATAGAGTGGTTGCTAGAGGGATAAGAATGGTTTCGATTGAGAGCCAATCGTGTGGAAGCAAATCTTTGGAAAATGTAAATGATCCGCACGCAAGTAGTCTGCTGAAGGATGGAGAGGGCTCGGGGGTAAGGATAATTCAGGCTTCGGTGGCAGAGAATAACTGGGATTGGTTGAAGCGGAGCATTGTTGGAAGTACTATGCAGGCTATTGATTTCCGGTTATTAAGCACCGTAGCTCAAACGGAATGGCCTAAAGTCGTAAAGGTTTGTGCTTTGGGAGCATACAAAGCCTTGTTAGTTTTTGATAGTACAAACAGTGCGGACGAGGCACTCACTATCCACATGACTGATCTCTTGAAGTTTTTTCATCGAGTAGGACGCTGGAGTGAGCATGATCGTTGTGACAAGAGACGAGTATGGATCGAGTGTATCGGAGTTCCGTTACACACATGGTCTGAAGCTACGTTTCGTGCGATTGGTGAACAATGGGGTGAGGTAGTGGTGTGCGAACACGCAACAATGTCATGCTTGTCGTTTAGCACCGGTCGTGTGCTGATTGATACGCCAAGGTTTGATGTTATTCATGAGAAGATATGCATGTACGTAGGCAAAACTAGATTTGATGTATTTGTATCGGAAGTGAGGAGCGGGACTTGTGACCCATTGAGCGGTGCAGAGGGGGGCGCAGTCGCACGGAACCAAGGGCTGTCTCTTGGCAAAGGCTCTGCTGGAATGGGCAGTACAAGAGTTGTTGCTGCTAACTGTCATGGGCGACTGGGCACAGGGGACATATCAGCAAAGGTGATACTGCCGACGGTAAGGGAGGAAGAACAGGTGAAGGGTAAAGTGGTAATCTCCTCGGAAGATTTGAATGAGTGGAATAACGAATTTTTGAATTCCAAAACGATAATGCCTACAATTAAGGGATTTGATCTTAATTTATCACAAGAGGATATTGGGGGATCCCGCACTAATGATGGGGAAACGGATTTAGATAGAACTGTGTCATGGGACTTCTCTGGTGGGCGAACATGTGCTGGGGCAGAGGCTACTAGTAGTGCTAAGAGGTTTTGTTCGTGCCCCACTGAAGTTGGGGTCCAAAATTTTTTATCCAAGGATATGGGGCTTCCTTTGGGCTTCAAATACACAGGCCCACAAATTGGAAGTGAAGGGAAACATGGGCTAATCTGCGCTGCTTGCTTCCTGGATCGGGTGCCACACATGATCCGAACCGAAACCTGTGCGGAAGGGGATTTGGAGCACGTCTTCGATGAAATGCACGAGGGCGGCGCAGACGTTTTCGGCGGGGGACGAACCCAGTCATTCTGTGCCGCTCCTTTGTCGGAAGAAGGGGATGCTCCAGATGGCGAGGTAGTACGCCGGGGGCTGGGACGTCAGGAAGCTTCTGCCGAACCGGGAAGCCTGAGCGTTAACCATGACATGGCTGGGGAGCCGAGATCATTGGCGATGGAGGCGGTGATCCTTGAGGGGCGACCGAATTTGCGGATAGGGAAGAACCGAAGGAGCGGTGGTGACCGAGAACTGGTTCTTGCTGGAATAGACCGAGAAGGGGGGAAGACGGGGTATGATGTGACTGGTGACTTGGGGTTGCGATTTTGCAGCCCGATGGAGGTGGTCTGGGACTGGTGAAGCCACTGGTGGTGGAAGACGCGAAGGCTGGTGAATCAATGTATACAGTGGGTGATGAAGTAGGGGTTGTTGCTACGAATGGTGCTGAGTTTGAGACATCTGAAACTACACGGGCAGAAGCCATGGAAGAAAACCAGAAGGCGTGGGACCTAGCTATGGAGTGTGAAGCTGTGCAATATGATGAGGAAGACGATATTATGATGATACTCCAGGAGCAGAATGAGGCACTGGCACTGAAGAAAAAGCAGGCCAAACAGCAAGCAAAAGCTAGAAGAAGTCGTCCGAAAAATCGGAATAAGGTGTGTACAACTGTTTTAAAATGATTTTTTCATCTTGGAATGTTAGGGGGTTGGCGGGAATAGGTAAATTGAGTATGGTGATGAAATTTAGGAGGAGATTTAATTTGCATATGTTAGGCTTGATAGAGACATAAAAAGAGGTTCTGGCTAAATTTGACGTAGTGTAAATGTGGGGTAATGATGTAGTAGGGTGGGAGTTTGTGGGATCGGAAGGTGCTTCTGGTGGTCTACTGTTGATGTGGGACGAAACGGTATTTAACATGAGCTATTGTCATAAAGGAGCTAGATGGTTATGTGTGGATGGAGTGCTGGTTAATAATAATTTTCGGTGTGCTTTCTGTTTAGTGTATGGTGAGCATATGAGGGAGGAAAAGCTTATTGTGTGGGAGGAGCTGAGCTTCATGTCAGGCTTCTGTCAAGTACCTTTCTGCTTTATGGGGGATTTCAATGAGATTATTCAAGTAGAGGAGAGGAATGGGGCTACTTCTCTGCCGGTATCTGCTGTTGAGTTTAAATCTTGGATTCAAGATATGGAGCTTGTGGATCTCATTTTATCTGATGGTAGGTTCACATGGTTCAGGGGCCATTCATATAGTCGTATTGATAGAGTACTAGTTAGCTTGGAGTGGCTGGAAGAGTTTCCTGAAACAAGATTACGAGGAAGACCACGAGGGTTGTCAGACCATTATCCGTTGGTTATAGATGTCACAAGGATGGGGGGGCCCCAAGCCTTTTCGGAGTCTGGACTCTTGGTTTACTCATGATGGGTTCTTGAGGATGGTGAAGGAAGAGTGGAGGAGCATAGGGGAGAGCCAATTCTTGGACAAGCTGAAGGCTATGACGATTCCACTGCGCAGATGGCATAGAGAAAATTTTGGAGATATGGATAGGAGGATTGATATGTTTGAAGAGGAGATTAGGAAAGTCGATGAAATGGTGAGCAATGGTGTGCATGATGGAATAGCGGAAGCAAGGAGGAAGGTGCTTGTGAGCTCATGTAAGAAATGGTATATCAGGAAGGAGATCCATTAGAAGCAGATGTCTCGATCCAGACATGCTGAGGAGATGGACAGAAACACTAGGTACTTCCACAATATAGCCTCGGCAAGAAGGAGAAACAATCGGATTGATGCCTTGAGAATTCATGGAAGATTAGTTAGAAATCAACCCCAAATTAAAGTTGCTATAAGAGATTTCTAGAAGGATTTGTACCATCAGAAGACCTCACCTAATATAGGTTTTCAGGATGGGCTGGTAAGGCAGATATCTGAGGAAGAAGCAGCAGGGCTGGAGTTGATGCCAACTGCTGAAGAAATAAAGAATGCCGTGTGGGATTGTGAGTCAACAAAGGCACCAGGGTGTGACGGGTATAACATGAATTTTATTAAGAAGTGCTGGGATGAAATTGGGAAGGAATTCATTAAAGCAGTCATGGGGTTCTTTCGGTCGGCTAGGCTCTCTAGGGATTCGAATGTCACTTGGGTGGTTTTGGCACCAAAGTTTGTTGGAGCTACAAAAATCAAAGATCTCTGGCCAATTAGCATGGTGGGTTGTGTGTATAAGGTTATCTCTAAGGTGTTGGTTTGAAGAATGCGGAATGAGATGCCAGGCTTAGTAAGTGAGACTCAGAGTGCTTTTGTGCAAGGCAGAAAAATTCATGATAGGGCTTTGATAGCTTGTAAAACTGTGCAGTGGATTAAGGCATGAAGAAGGAGCCCAGTAATAATTAAACTGGACTTTCAAAAGGCATATGATAGGGTCAAATAGAGTTTCTTGGATATAGTTCTGCAGAAGATGGGGTTTGGCCAGAAGTGGCGGGGTTGGATTAAGGAATGTGTATGCTCTGCGTCTATGTCGGTGCTTATAAATGGATCCCTTTCAAAGCCATTCAAAATGGAAAGGGGTCTACGACAAGGAGATCCGTTGTCGCCCTTTCTGTTTGTGCTAGTTGTTGATGTCCTTCATCGGATGATCGGAGAGGCGGTAACAAATGGGCGCATTTCTCTGCTGTTGGTTGGACGAGATCACATTGAGCTGTCGCACTTGCAGTTTGCGGATGATACTATACTGTTCTGTCCTCCAGAGGAAGAGACTATCAGGAATTACAAGCGCTTACTACGTTGCTTTGAACCGATGTCCGGGTTGAGTATCAATTTTGAGAAGTCCAGTTTCATTCCAGTTAATTGTGAACAGCGTTGGACAAGACAGATGTGTCAGCTTTTGGGATGTAAGGAAGCCTCTCTACCAGTCCGATACCTTGGAATCTCTCTGGGTGCGAACCCAAGGTTAGTTAAGACTTGGAAACCAGTGATTGATAAGGTGGAAGAAAAGTTGAGCTTGTGGAAGGCGAAGACCCTCAATAAAGTGGGCAAGCTAGTTCTCATCAAGTCCGTCCTCAATAGCCTGCCTATATACTATCTCAGCCTATACAAGATGCTAAAGCCAGTAGCAGAAAAGTTGATCTCGTTGCAAAGACGGTTCTTGTGGAGCAAGGATGATGGGAAGATAGGGATGCCACTAGTGAGATGGGAGATAGTGATGGCTCCTAGAAAGGCAGGTAGATTAGGAGTGGGAGATGCAGTGGTTAGGAATACAGCCCTTCTGTTCAAGTGGTGATGGAGGTTTTCGAAAGAAGACTGCCCTTTATGGAAGAGAGTAGTATGCTCTTGTAATAGCATGAATCCCTCTGCGATGCTGTGTGGTCAGCCTATTCCTACAAGAGGGGGCCCTTGGAGAGATATCTGTCAGCTCCAGATCAGGGAGCCACAATAAGAGAAAAGATTATCAGAGGCTTATTTATGGATGTAGGGAATGGCAGAACAATCAAGTTCTGGAAGGATGTCTGGCTACCTGGTGGAAGGTTGAAAGAGATGTTTCCAAGATTTTTCTCGGTCTCAAACCTCACAGGATCTGTTATAGGGGAGTGCGGGTTTTGGGATGGGTTAGAATGGATCTGGAGTTTCCAGTGGAGGAGAGAATTATTTTAGTGGGAGCTAGAGCTTTTATACCAACTCCATGAGGTCTTGCAGTCAATAAGAATAACAACTGAGATGGAGGACAGGGTGGTCTGAAAATATGATAAAACTGGTATTTTTACTACTAACTACTTTGTGCAGGTGATACAGGAAGCAGCTCTCCCGGAGAAAATTACGAGCTATAGCTTTACTAGTGCTATTTGGAGGGGATTCGCTCCGCCAAAGGTTGAATTATTTTCGTGGTTTGTTTTGGTTGAGAGGGTGAACACTAAGGAAAGACTATGCAAATTAGGTGTCATTGACCAGCATGATAATATGTGTGTTTTATGTTGTAAGTATGTTGAGTCTGCTTCTCATCTATTTATTGGCTGTGAGATCACTTGGCAGGTGTGGTGTGCATGGCTATTCGCTCTTGGAAGGATATGGACTATGCCGGGTACACTAGAACAACACTTTGAGAGCTGGACGAATGCTTCACAAAGAAAGAATGAGCGGAGGCAGTGGTTGATTGGGTTTTTTACTATTATCTGGGCAATTTGACTAGAAAGGAATGGTAGAATCTTCAATAATAAAGGCTCGGGGGTGATGGAAATAATAAACAGGTCCTTTATGCTCTCCGACGAGTGGCTTGGTGGTGAACCTCTTGGTTATTGATGGCAATGTCAAAGATAACTAGAGGGTACTTTACTTATTGAGTTGACCGATAATGGTTTGTACGTTGAGTAGCCTGTTACTTATGTTCTGTTGCTCCACTTTGTTGTGTTGAGCACTTTTTATTTAAAAAGATAAAAGAAAACGTGGTGTTATTTGTAATGATTGATTAGGAAACACAATTTTTTTGGGTAAGAATAAAAGGGATAATAATATCCACTCATAAATAGAGTAATGGCAGCAGTTAAAACATATTAAAGCAGTAAAAAAAATAGTAATTATCTAAATTAATTTTTAAAAATTTTAAAAGTGAATATTTTAGTTTTTTTTTTTTTACAATAATATACAAAAATTTAGTCAAAATTTTATTCTGGCAGACAAATTAGTCCTTAATTCCTTTTTCGGCATAGTAATTACTAGAATTAGTCTCCAAAAATTTTAAAGCGGAAATTTTAGTTCTCAAGAAAAATTAATACTCAAATCAATTTTCAATGTATTTCTCCATCAGATATAACAGTCCTCCGTTTATTTTTCAGTATGACTTACTAACTTCTTCAAGTATCTATTAGAAAAAGAATATTAGTAGATATGTTTCGGACTCGATCTCCGAGTCCTTCTTCGGAGCAGCCACCAAACCCGGTTATCTTGGCCTGGCCACCATCACGGCCCAGACAAGCCCAATAACCACAAACTACTAGTAACATTCAAAATTCAAACACTCCTCTTATCTTAGCCAACAAGATAAGATAAAATAACAATCGCAAACTATATAAAGGGAGTCAAAGGCTCCCTCAGGTACGTTACACATTCCTAACCCTCAGTTATACCTCTCAGATCCTTTATGACTTGAGCGTCGGAGTGTCACTACAAAAAATTACCGAAATAGTGACCAATTCATGCTAAACCCTTTGCGACCAATTTTGGTGGTTGCTAAAACCTTGGTCACTAATTTAAAAATAGCGACCAACTTCGGTTGCTAACCGTTAGTCACCGATATTAGTGATCGATTTTCAACCAATGCTACAAAACTAGTACCAAACTGTATTGGTCGCTAAATGGCGACCAGTTATTTTGTCGCTAAATTGGTCGCTGAGAAAATCGGTCGCTAAATAGTTGTAACACCCTTACTTTTAACGCCTCATGATCGTACTAAAAGTTCAGGTGTTACTTACCTTTAATCCTTTATTTTGATACTATATTTATTTAATATTGAACCTTCGTAAATATGAACCTAATTTTAAATTATGAAAGCGAAAACCTTTACTTTAAAAATCACACAGTTACATATCATATTCAAGTAATAATAATTACATAAACTTATCCAAAACTTCTTAATATACAAGTCCTGCCCCTCTAAATTCTCAAAATCACAGATGACGAGGGGTAAAATAAAATCTAAAACTAAATCTTGAAACCAATTCTTCTCTTCTTATAACAATTCTTAAACCCTCTACTGAGAACCCTTTCGAGGATGATGTTCTCACCCCCTACAGAATTTCTTTCCCAGTAACAGGTTCAATAAGCTTTGGCACGAAGCCGCAATTCAAACTACGGAGCTTTGCATATATATATATATATTCCTTTTTCTGTTTTATGATTTAGTTTTAGATTTTATTTTACCCCTCGTCATCTGTCATTTTGAGAATTTAGAGGGGCAGGACTTGTATATTAAGAAGTTTTGGATAAGTTTATGTAATTATTATTACTTGAATATGATATGTGACTGTGTGATTTTTAAAGTAAAGACTTTTCGCTTTCATAATTTAAAATTGGGTTCATATTTACGAAGGCTCAATATTAAATAAATATAGTATCAAAATAAAGGATTAAAGGTAAGTAACACCTAAACTTTTAGTACGATCATGAGGTGTTAAAAGTAAGGGTGTTACAATAGCGACCAACTTCTTGGTCGCTAAATTGGTTGCTAATAAAACCGGTCACTAATGTCTGACCTGAAAATCTAAAATCGGTCTTTAAATGGGTCACTGTTACTGATTTTCAAATTATAGATTTTTACTAATTATTCACAATATCTATATTGAAATATAGAAATTAAAAGAGACAAAATTCATAAATATTCACAATATCTATATCGAAATATAGAAATTAAAAGAGACAATTCATAAATATATCAAATTTATGATCTACAATCCAAATTTATGGTACATGATACATTTAATACTCATATCTTATAACACTAAGCCTATAAATCTACATTGATCTTTTGATTTACAAAAAATAGCACATAATATTGTGTGCAGTTAAGAAAATGAGATTCTGAAAGTAACGTGGTCAGCTTCTCACACTGCTCTGACTGGTTAAAAAAGAAAAGCTAATTCAACTTGATACACTTGGAAAGGGAAACATTAAAGAAACAATCAGATATATGACGTAATAGAAAACTCTCATCTTCTAAGAAAACTTCTCGGGATACCCGCAACTAGTAAACAAAGTGTCTTATTGAACATCATTTGCTGAAAAAAATTAATATACCATATTGAAAGCTAATTTTGAATGCAGGATGCAACATACATAAGATGTGAATACAAAAGAAAATAATTTCTATTGAAATCTCCCATCTTTGCCTGTGCCAAAGGAATTGTATCCAATGATTTGATTAGATTTAGCTATCACCAAAAGTAATAATCTGCCCAAGTGCATGTCTCGCACGAAGCTACAACAATAGAAGGAAATTAACATAATACTTAACAAACGTGTAAAACGAATTCAATTTGGGATGAAGAATAAAATACCTTCACATCCATGTGAGAATCATTGATCGTCCTCTGTATTTGAGAAACTTTGCCAAATCTACGCAAAATCATAATTCGACCAAATGCATTAGGACTTTTAGGAAGAGTGAGATTAACTATAACCCAAATAGAAGCTGAGCGTAAATGCCAGTTATTGCTCTGTAGAAACTGGATGAAAATGATATTAGAGTAAACATATATAATGTAGACACACATGCATGATGCAATAAGCATAAAAACATAGATGAAGGAATGTCTTAAACTCAAGAAAATCAAATGTGTGATCCTGAATACTCATATAACAATAGTCAAAGTAACTTAAAATACTTATACTACATAGATAAAGGATGCTTCATACTCCTTTAAATTAATAACATCGCATTGCTGCTCTAAACCACTCAAAGATATTCTAAAAAATATCAGAAATTGATCTCACTAACTAAAGCAAATTAGAAAATCCTAGTGTGATTAAAAGAATGTATGATTGGAATAATAAATAAACAAGGGTATATCTTAGCATAAAAACCAAGATTATCTTATAAAATTAAAAAATAAAATAAAATAATAAAAGTGCCATTCCATCCAAGATAAAAGTTGCTCAACTCAAAAGCATGTTCCAATACTTGTGACAACAATAGCCTTAACATCATCCCTCCGTGAATCCTCATCAAAACTCTCTTTCAAACTGTGCAATACTGAAGAAAGAAAGGAGGTGGAGCAGAGATAATATAGGTTAACCACATAATGTAAAACAGAGAATTATAGAAAAGAATATGCATAGTAAAAGGTCAAGGTTTCAAAGAATATTGTTGCATTATCCTTAATTTTGACAACAGAGCAACCCAAGCATAAAAAGCATGTGATGAATTCAATATGCATTAAAATCCACATCCTTTGGAGGAGACCATTCTCAATCAGAGTCAACACAATTCAGTTGCTATGGGCGATAAAAAGAACACATGCCCACCGTTGGAATTAACAACATCACTAATCAATTTATTAATTCGTTTGACTTGTTAAAGTACTTTAAGTCACACTTGGCATAATATTGACAATCAGAATATATTTAATCATTAAGTAATAGAGAGGGAACAAGATCTAATTAATTTTAATCAACAATAATATAATCAGTATTAGGTGGCAAATGGTGAATTTCTAATATCTTAACTTCTTACCAACTGAGGCCAGGCATCAATGACACATGCTTCCACAGTGTTCAACAATCACTCATATTCTCCATGCTGAACCAAGTCCTTCCTCAGATTGTATGCAGCAACATTTGTATGCTTGTTTTTTGATTCGAAGTTCAATTTTAAAATCAGTAAAAATAGAACCATTAATTACACACAGAAAACAAATCAAATATAGCAAAACTCAAATCGGCGAGGAGAGAAGGAGAATACCTTCTTGCGACGGAGCAATAAAGAATAGCAATGTGAGTTAGAAGCGGCAGTGGAGAGTGAGATCGAGATCAAGGTGAAAGAGATTGTTAGAGTTAGATCGAGATCGAGGTGAGAGAAATCGTAAGAGCTTGATAGCGAGAAGAAGGTGAGAGACGGTGAGCCAGCAACGAAGAAGGTGAGAGATGGTGAGCCAGTGACAAAGAAGGTTGAAGGCTTCAAGTAGTAGACGACAGTGATGACGGCTTAAATGGAGAGGGTGCTGTGCTTCCGGCGGTAGTCACATTAGGGCTAGTGAGATGTGTGAGGGATCTGAGGATTATGTGGCTAGGTTAAGGTTAAATTAACTCAGCAACTTCCTTTTATTTATACTAGAGACTAATTTAGTGACTGATTAGTTTATAACACTATTTTTGTATTTCTATCACTGAATTGGTCGCTAAATTTAGAAATAGCGATCGACTTAGCGACCAACATCTTTAAAACAACATTTTATAATTGGTCGCTAACTTAGCGTAGTGACTGAATTAGCGACCAACTAGTTTTAGCCTATTTCTTTGTTAGTTGCTAAAAATAGGTCGCTAAATTAAAATTAGTGACTAATTTTGTGACCAAAAGAACCAAAGATGAAATTTTCTGTTTTGGTTGCTAAATTGGTCAATAAACTAAAAAATAGCGACCAATTTCATTTTGGTCGAAGAAAAATATTATCGGCCACCAAATCGGTTGCTATTAGTGACCAATTTCATTGGTTGCTAAAATTGATCGCTAAATGAAACTTAGCAACCGATTTAGCGACCAAAATTTTTTTGCTCCTATAAATCTTATATCGGTCGCTAAATCAGTCCCTATTAGCGACCAATTTTTTCAGTCGCTAAAATCGGTCACTATTCTGGTAATTTCTTGTAGTGTGTCTTTGTAGGTACCACTCCCGCCACTCCAGAAATCCAGTCCTGTCACTACCTCGACCGACAAGTCCATCTCACAATCGTACCAGCGACTTTAAGTACAAGATATTATAATCAAATTAATTTTTACGGTTAAGTTAAACCTATTTGATTTTTAATATGGTATTTATTATGAAGTAAAAATTTAGTTAACTTTTTGAGTTATTTGTTAATTCGGTGATCAAGTTGATTATACTTAATTCCTAGCTATCACACCAAACTAAGTTATATTAAATATAAAAATATCAAATGATTTCAATCTCGAGTTTTTTGTATAATAATCTCTAATAACTTTTTGAACATCATCATCATCATCATCATCATCATCATCATCATCATCATCATCGAGTGACAATATAAATGCATACATAAAAATTTAATGGATAAATTCATCATTATTTTTGCCCAAGGTGAAATACATATATGGCTTGGAGTTAGAGAATATAACATACCAAAATGAAATGTACAAACAAAAAGACATTAAACTAAACAAACAATAATAATATGCTTTTAATTTAAGAGAAATGAGACTTAGTATATCTCTTCTTGTTGGATTTAGAATTGTATATGTAATGAGAATAGTTCAATATGTCTATATTCTTTTTACATGCAATCCAAATGAACTTCAGAATGACATGAATAAGAGCTTGCAACCAAAAAATTAAGTAGAAAGTTAGGCCTTTTAATCACAATAGAAATTTCACCTCCAAAAAATTGAAACCAATGAAAAACAAGACATTAAAATGAGAAAGGAAGGGCTATCAGGGTTTGCACACTCAAAGGTTACTTCCCCCTGGTGGCGTAGAGAGCATCGACGACAAGGGGAAGCGGCTGCGATGCCAAGGAGCAAATTTAGGCTACAAATGGACAACGATTCAACGACGGTGAAAGGCAAAGGCAAGGCGGATATGGTGAAGCTGTAATGGCAGCAGTGGCGATAATTGCATCGTCAATTGTCGCCCTCTCTCCCCTATTTCTCCTTCGATTATTTTCCTTCCTTCATCGCTCTCTATTTCTCTCTGTGCGATTATCTCTCTCTTCTGAAACTTGTCAATGATCCAGTTGTGGTGGAGGCCCTTCACCAGCAACCATTTCCCCTTCTCCCCTTCCTCTTCTTCCCTCAATCTCTCTTCCCAGACTCGGCGATCCAGTTGTGGGAACTTTAATTAATTTAAACTCAAATTATTAAACACTTGATTTAGTTACCTTTAATTAAAAAAATTTGACGTGGAGTTAAGGTAGAAGGAGGTTAACAATACGGCGACTAGAGCCTTACTAATGAAGTATTAGGGTTGGAGAAATGAAAAACTGTGATGATCATGACTCAGTAAGAACGAGAGAACAACTAACTAAGAGAGAGAGAGCAAGGTATTAACTATTTAAATATTTTTTATTTGAGAAATTAATTTATAAAATGATTATTAAAATTGATAATTTTTATCAAATATTTCNNTTTAACATTTTTGAAACAAAATATTTTTAGTTACAAAAATTCTTGAATTTTGTGACAAATAAATAACTTATTAAAAAAATATTAATTTTTGTGACAAATTATTACAAGTTAATTTTTTGTTATAAAATATTATAAATTTTTGTAACAAGAAAAACTTTTCGATATAAAAACTAACACAATTTGTAACAAAAAAAAATAATATTACAAAAAATGAAAAACTTTTGTAACAAACTGTCATCATGTTATAAAAGATCCTTATTTGTAACAATAACTAACTCCTGTTATAAAAAAAAATAATAATTTGCAACACTTTTAAAATTTTTATACAAGAATTTTGTTACAAGAGACACAAGGATCACAAGTTAATGAAATTTAATCATTGCTGTAGATCACAATTCCACCTCCAAAATTGACTAAGAAGCTAGAAACAGACCTTTTTAAATCCAAATCTTCTGTCAAGTCTAAGTGAGTGTAACCAGCTTGAGTAGGCTTTTTATTTCTTGGACACTAATATATGCTATATGTACCATAAAAATATATCATGATCAATTTCATATTTCAATGATCTTTTCTTGGGTAGGAAATAAAATAACTACCATAATCAACATGAGTTATATCCAGTCTTGTGCACATCATAGCATACATTAAACAACCTATACAACTAAAGCATGTGGAACCCTTTTTCATATCTTTCTGCTTGCTTTCATTTGGTAGACTTTACTTACAACGTAACTTAACTTGAAGTGTGAAGTAAGAGGCGAACTAAAAGCCTTTGCTTTCTCTATTTGAAACATTTGCAGCAATAATGTATGTCTCTTGTGACAACCAAAGTTTATTCTCCTTTCAACCATGCTCAATTCTTATACTATGAATCTCTTTTCCTTATCCAAGATCCTTTATAGCAAATGACATACTCAGTAGCCTCTTGAGCCTGTCAATTATTCTAGAAGAATTTTGGCTAACAATAAGTCATAAAAGTTATAAAACAGATAATGAAATTGTGACTAAAAAACTATTTGACAAATACACAATCACTAGAAGTATTATTCTTCTAGACTTGTTTTTACATAATAGATTCTAAACTTCTTATACGATCGTTTCAAAGTTTACTTTAAATTATATAAGCTCTTCTTCAGTTTATACACATGATCCTCTTTGACTTTCACTATGAAACCTTTAAGTTGTTTCATATAAATTTTATCCTTAAGATCAACATGAAAAAAAATAGTTTTCACATTCATCTTCTCTATCTCTTAGATTAGACTCAAAAGAGTCATAATAAAAGACATCCTCACAATTGGTGAAAATATTTCATTATAATCAGCTCCGTCTTTTTACATGTAGCCCTTGACTACCAATCTAGCCTTATACTTTAGAGACAAATAATTTTTTTTATGTTTCAACCTGTATACCCACCTACTTTATAGTGTTTTTTGTCATATTGTCAACTTCACAAGCTCAAATGTTTTATTATCATGCAAATACTAAATTTCATCTTGTAGTTTTATCAAACTATTTCTTATTCACGTTACTTTTTGTAGCTTCTTCAAAACATCCATGTTCTCTGTTATCAGTCAATATCACATACCCATAATTAAAGGTCACATTCTCATTAGAAAGATTCATGTTTAAAGGATCGCCTCTTTAGTGGAACTTTTAGGGTGAAAAATATTGAATCTTCAAGTAACTCAAGTTGATCATTAATACCATTGTCAACTAAAGAACCAAATTGATTTTAATCTGGGTCATCAAGATCCAAATGCTCATTTTTTGCATATGATTCTAAGTGTGATTCTCTACTAATTCTAGTGTAGGCGATGGCTGAACTAGATCTACGTCAATTAAATTACTACTTTCTTATAATTAACTCTTCTCTAGTTTATCAATGTCTTCAATGGTCTAGCCTTCAGTAGATAATAAGAGTTTGCAGTCGAATGGACCCTAACCATACCTAGTAAAAATGCATTGCTTAATCTTTACATTAGATCTCTTATTCTTTGAAACATAAACAAATGCTTTGTATCCAAAGACTCTCAAATGATCATAAAGGACATCTTTACGAAAAGAAACATTACCTAGAACATTATTGTCCAAAAAAACTCTAGATCTTACATTAATCACATGAGATATTGTAAGCAATGCTCTTCCCTAAAAGATTTAGGTAGTTTAGCTTCAATGAACAAATACCTAACTCCCTTAATCAATGTTCTATTTATCCTCTGTATCAAAACTTTCAGCTAAGCTATATTAGGAAGCATCCTTTCATGCCTAATAGCCTACTACTTGCAAAGCTGATCCAAGGGTCTATAAAATTCACTACCATTATTAGTGCGAATATACTTTAGCTTCTTATCAGTATGTCTCTTGACCAAAGCTTGGTTCTTTGCCTTCATTGTATAAGCCCAAAGTTTTTTGAGTGATCATAAAAAAACGTAACAAAGTAAGATCTCTACCAAAAGATCTACCTTTAAAGGACTGTAAATATCAGAGTGCACAAAGTTCAAGAAATCTGACTTTCTTGAAAGTTGATACTTCTTGAAGTATAATCTTTTATTTTTTCTAGCCATTAATCGATTACATTTCTCCAACTCTGCATCCTACAAACCAAAAATTACATCTATTTGAAAAAAATAATTAAATCCATTTTCACAAATATGACCAGGTCTTCATTCCATGCTACAAGCTACAAACTTCTTTATTTTTATCGTATTTATACTACCTTTTGCAATCATAATGCATCACACACAAATTGAAGTACCTTTTTCTCAACTGATAACCATATTTCTTTTACTGAGCGCCTATTGTCCCAATGCAAACTGAAAGTGTTAACATCTTTATTATCAAGACTTTTAACTAAATCCATTTTAACTAATATGACCATAACTTTTTGCCACAAGATACAAACTTCTTTACTTTTAACTATATTTATATTACTTTTCGCAATCATAATGCAACACATACAAAATTAAAGTACCTTTTTCTCAACCCACAATCATGTTTCCTTTAATGAGCTCCAATTGTCCCAATGCAAGTCAAAAGTGTTAGCACATTCCGTACCAAGCCTTTTAACTAAAACAAATTTCAAGCAAACCATCTAAAGCGTATTTAATATTTTTGAGTAGTATATTCATTTTCATATTTTTCTCTAAGCAAATGTTTTATATGCCAATCACCTTGGCCAAAATATCACTATCCGTCTTAAGCACTTCAAATTACTTGGAGTATTAAAAGTGAAGAATTTCTTCAGTGTAATTGTATTGAGGTGCCACTATGAATTACCCAGATAAAATAGCAGATACATAATCATTACCACTACAAGAAATTACTGGAATAGCGACCGATTCTGGTGGTCGCTAATACCTTGGTCGCTAATTAGAAAATAGCGACCAACTTCGGTCGCTAACCGTTAGCGACCGATTTTTTAACAAGGCCACCAAAAGCCTCACCAAAGAGTATCGGTCGTTAACATAATCGTGCTAAATGGTGACCAAATTATTCGTCGCTAAATTGGTCACTAAGTAAATCGGTCGCTAATTGGCGACCCACTTTTCGATCGCTAAATTGGTCGCTAATTCCTAAACTAAAAAACTAAATTGGTCGCTAAAGCGGTCACTGTTCCTAATCTTATAATTATAGATTTTTACTAATTTCACATTTACCACTATTAAAACTTAATTTTATAAATAATTATATTTTCGCAAAATAAGAAAGGAATCAAACATAGATCAATTTTTCAAATAAATACCAAAAACATTCACAATGTTTATAAAGAAATATAGAATTTAAAATATTAAAAATTTCTAAATACATCAAATTTATGATCCACAATCTAGACTAAAGGTAAAAATAATTCATGAATAATATAACTTTGCTCTATTCATGAACCACAGTATGGTTCAACAATTTCTGCACTAGTTTTGTCTCTTTGATTTTTTTACTGCTTTTGGAACTACAACCAATACAAACTACAACAGAATCTTTAAGCAATCTTAATCTTGAATTTTGGATCAGGCACAACTTTGTTGTTCACCAAGGTTGCCAAAACACTGTCACAAGAAAGAAAATGGAAAATAAATGAAACTCACTTAAACCAATTCAATTCAAGTCTTAGATCATGTTCAAAACTCACAAGTTTCACAAGGAAGAAGGTTTCAACTTTCAAATAAAACACAAATGGGTGTCATACAAGGTATAACATGGAGATACTAATGGTTTGTTTATTGTACCAAAACCGTTACAATATATACACAATCAAATCTAAACCAAATGGTGATATATAACAGCAACGATAATGCACATAGATAAAGAGAATGGATTTGTTTATTTGTTCAACTATCCAATTGATAAACCCCAATTTTGTGGTTTATCTTGTGTTAAATTTAGTGGATTTCATCAACTTTTCCTACACTTATTCATTAAAATATCATGGTTTTGTAAATTCTCTCTAAATTGTGCTTAAGATTGAAAATATGCTTTTTAGGCCCTTAATTTGCTAAATTTAATTCACTTTAATTCCATTCGATGCCTTGATGTGTTTGTTGAGTGATTCCAGGTTTAGAAGGCAAGGATTGATCAAAGAAGTGAAGAAAAAGCATGTAAAAATGGAGAATTCAGGAAGAAATGAAGTTTTAGAATCTGCCATGCGACACGTACGCATGACACCTATCACATGACCTTATTAAAGAAACATGCTGGGGGCGATTTCTGAGCTCACTCAGGCCCAGATCCAACTCAATTCTGAAGTATTTGAGGCCAAAATCAAGAAGGAACAAGGGGAGAGCAATTAGGATAGTTTAGTAACATGCTTTATGTTATATTCTAGAGAGAGAAGCTCTCTCTTCTCTCTAGAATTAGGTTAGATTAGTTAAGTTTCTCTTAGATTTAGGTGAAATTACTTGTTTTGATTTATTTTTTTTTACTTTACCTTGTTCCATTGCTTTAATCTTCTTAGTTCTTGTTAATTTCTCATTTTGGTTACTTTTATGTTCATGCACTCTTGTTACTTTTGATTTTCATTTAATGCAATTTGATGTTTCTTTATTTATTGATATTTATTTGAGTTGTTATTATTGTTATCTTGCAATGAGTAGTCATAGATTTTATTAATTTTTGCTATTTACCATGCTTTCCTTTTATGCCTTCCAAGTGTTTGATAAAATATTTGGTTGGATTTTAGAGTAGATTTTGGTACTCTTGGCTTGTGATTGAGGACTTAGGTCCCTTGAGATTATTGATATCCAATTCTATTGGTGATTTAGGATTGTTAATTAGTTCTAGGACCAATTATGTCCACTTGACTTAACCCTCCGATGTTAGAGGAAAACTAAGTGGAGTTAATCCTTTGTAATCACCATGTTGTGGTCAATGATCCAACATAGGATACCTTGACTCTTAGTCCTTGTCTTGAGTAGCTTTTAGCCTTTATAGTCTTTTTGTTGTTAGTTTTAATTTCTTGTTTTCATATCTAAAACCCCAAAAATACTTTTTCATAACCAATAATATGCACACTTTCTTACAATTCCTTGAGAGATGACCCAAGGTTTAAATACTCTCAGTTTTTATTAGGTTTGACTTAAGTGACAAACAAATTAAACTTTGATTGAGGGTTAATTGTTAGTTTGGACTATGCTTGCAACAAAATTTCTTTGAGAAATTCCTAACCGATGATTTTCTTCCGTCAACAATCAAACAAACTTGACTATATTGACTTTGCCAAAGCATCTCTCCGGTCAATAGCCTACACCATAAAACATGTTACATTTAAGACAAGCTTAATTCAATGTTGCCAGTTTATGCAGGAACATTAATGCTGATTGACAAAAATTGGCATATACTCATTCAGAAATACAAAACACATTCATAATCAAAAGATTTTACCTCACATGAAAATGATATTTTCAATAGTTACAAATAAAGGTTATTGTCAACACAGTACTTATATTACCTAAGAAAGTTTCAACTTTTGGACAATATTATCGTTGCCAACTTTCATTTTGTGAGTTGTTAATGTAAACTTGAGATCTTCAATGTCACAGCTAATCAAGTTGGCAACGCTAAACAACCCTTCAAAAAGCAGGAAACAAAATTAATCTTCAATATATTGATTAATTTATAACATAGGAAAGCAAACGAAATATTGATATGGTTGAAACATATACCCATATGCATATTACAATTATACAATATGAAAATTATTCGAGTTGAACTTCTGTCATATTCTTCCAAGTTTCCATCATAAGTGCACCAATAAAAATTAAGAGAAAACCTCTTTACCCCCCTCCCTCCCTCGCCAAAAAAACAAAAGTTAACATGAAAGTTTTTTTAATCCAGGGACATTCACAGTGAGAAAATGTAGTAATGTAACTTGTAGATTTAGGTTAATTTTCTCATGCTAATTTCAATGCTTTCACAGAAGAGAGGATCTTCTAAAAATGTTCACATATTCTAAAAGATAGCCAAACAGATATGCTTTTATAATCTAAAATCTATCGCGCAGAAAACATTCTATCTAGTAAATTCAATCTGTAGACATCTGAAAATTTCTTACCCTCATCTTCAACAGCTTGAACATGATTTTCATTATCAATCACTGTAGACAACATCCAGTGCTTCTTGGAAATCAGTAACAGCATAAGTAAGTACTCTGCATATCAAGTAATAGTTTCAAATGCAATCCATCAGTCAAAGCAGAAGGAAAAAAAATTATATGGAAGCATATACTCCATAAATAGTGGAAATGTATACCATGACTATGTGAAATTCTTCTACATCATTAACACCAATAATTGAGTAATAATTGCTCTGCCTAAGATATTTGTAGTCTTCAACACTTCTTAGATTTAACTTCTCTAAGTCATAACATCAAATATCTGAAAATATATAACAACACAACACTAATTTGGTTACTTAGAAGATACAAACAAGTACAAAAAGCTTAAACTACCATAAAAATTAAACGCTACATAAAATATCCCCATCAATAGAACACTAAAGGAGAACTACATGCTCATTGGGCTTAAATAATGGATTTCCGTAGGAAAAAAAAGGAAGAAGACAATTGCATGCATCAAACATCAAAACAACTTTATTCATTAAAGAAAATCAGGAAAAACAGGTATACTTGAGAATTAATTCTAGATCAGCCTAGAGTCCTAGACATAGGTGAAAATGGATCTCAAAATACTGCCCAAACATGGATAATTACTGTGAGAATAAATGGTAACCAAAAAACTCATAATAAAGAAATCATATAGTTTTCATGGTTATCCTGAAATAAAAAGGTCTAGATAACAGAGAATGAACAACTATACATAATATGCAACAAATATGTTAGCTAAGATAGAAAAGCCAATTAGTCAATTACCCCTTAGAGATGGTGGCGCCCTAGCACATAGCTGATAAAATATATGATAGGACCTTTCACGTTCATTGCATTGGACAACTCTAGACTGTTCAAATATTAAATAAAATTAAGGTGTCTTGATGTAGCATGAACAAAAACTAGGACAGAAAACTAGCTCAGAAGAATGCATCATTACCTTTTCCAGAAGAACTATTTATGGTATGATCATGCGAAGAGCACCACAGATCAATAGTCAAGACATAGATGCAAACATTTTCAACTTTTTGTTAAAAACTTATAATGGAAGTAAAGAAATGTAGCTTCAGTCACAATTAAGTAGTAGACTTACATGTTTGGATATTAGCACCACATATTTTTCCTGCAATTTTTCCATTAAGACATGACAAAAATAAGATAAACCATAACAGTAACAATCTGTAGAGCTGCTGCAAAAAAAAAAAACAATTAATAGCTTCAAACTTAAGCAACAACAGGCACAAGCACAAGACTAAAAAATGCTTAAGTTGTGAAACCTTACTAATATAAGATTAGGTTTCCTTTCAATCTGAAACTAAGGGAGCTCAAGTCACCTCCATCGTCATGGTCATCATCATGATCAAACGAGTTTTACAACTTGAAGTCCCTAAATCAAGTATACGATTACAATTGAACTTTACATAAGTTCGTGAATTTGATTACCTTGATAACCATGTCTTAAATCAACCAACTATTCCCTAAAATAATACGATGAATTGGAGGAGCATTAGTAAAGAGAAAAATGGAGGAAACCTGGCAGGAACGAGAGCAAAGTAGGTAAGAGAAGAAGGGAAGAGGTAAACGAGAATGTGAGCGGCAACAAGAACCACTCCAACAGCCCCGTTCCCTATCATAACAAGAACAAAATCCCTCACAAAATTTAGAGATCTGGCAAATTCAACGAAGCACATCGCTAAAACCCTAATCAGAGGAAAAAAAACAAACCTAACAGAATGGATCAGAATCAGCAATTAGGAGGTTACCTGCTTGAAGACGACGATTAGGAGGTTACCTGCTTGAAGACGACAAAGACGGCGCCGAGATCTCAACGAAGAAGGCGACGACACCGAGACTACAGAAGAAGATGCTGAGACTGCAGAAGACAACACCGACGGGACCTCAGGAGACGGCGGCAAGACGCACAAGACGGTGGTGAAGAAGACGACAATGGCACTCGGACACGACAATGGTATCTGATCGGAGAAGATGAGAATGGTGTGGGTGAATTAGGGTTAATGAGAGTAATTTAGATAAATTTTTTTAAATTAACGACTGTTTTTGCGACCGATTAGTTTATAAAATCGGTCGATAACTTAAAAATTAGCAATCGATTTAGTGACCACAATTTTAGTGACCGAATTAGCCACCAATATCACGTTTCATTCTATTTACCTATCGATCAGTTGCAAAATCGGTCGCTAAATGAAAAAATAGCGACCGATTTTGTAACCAAGAATCCTAAGGACATTCAATCCTTTGTTTTGGTTGCTAATTCGGTCACTAAAGTAAAAAATAGCGACTGATTTTAGCGACCATTTTTATTCTAGTTGTATAAAATTAATCGGTCACTAATTCAGACTATTAGTGACTGATTCTTTTAGTCACTAAAATCAGTCGCTAACTTAACAATTAGCAACCGATTTAGCGACCAGTAATTTAGCAACTGAATCCTATTTCACTATTAGTTGCAAAATCGGTCGCTAAATTAAAAAATAGCGACCAATTTTAGTGACCAGCTTTATTCTAATTGTATTAAAACCTTATCGGTCGCTAATTTGATTGCTATTAGTAACCGATTTGCAACAAATATTTTTTTCATCCTAGAAATTCTATATCGGTCGCTATTAGCAACCAATTTTTTTATCGCTAAAATCGATCACTATTCTGATACTTTCTTGTAGTGTACCATTTTACTTCTTCTTTTTTATTTTTATTGTTCTTTTTTTTCCAAAGAAAATAATATTTCTAGATGTCCCACGTTTTAAGACAATAGTGATATTCAAAATTTTTATATCTCAAGTTTGATTTGCTCTTACTTTTATCTTTATCCTTTGGACCTCTACAATATTTCTCTCACTTTTTTCAGTGACTAACATTTTAGATTAAGACACAGGACTTTAAATCTTTCTTCTCATCTTTTTATTTAAAATTTCATCTTTGATGAGTTTACATGGTCACTTCTCCTTTCGTAGTAGATTAGTAATAAAAATTCAGAATATCTCCTAAGAACCTAGTAGCATATTTAGCAACCACAATCTTTAAACCTTATGTTAGCTTCAAACTTGATTCTCATACTTAACAACAGAAGAGAGTGTCATCATCAAACTTGAGATTGGAAGGAAGGATACAAGAGGGGATTGAAAGAGTGGTGGCGGCTGGTTGAAACTTGAGATGTTGAGAGTTTGAGGGAGAGGATAAGAAAAGATTGGATAAGACTGGAAGTAAGGGAAACAGGTGCTAAACGACAATTCTGTAAAAAAGAGAAATGTGAAATTTTCAAATTCAAGAACCCTAATTTACCTGATAAATTACCTAAAATACCCTTGTTTTAAAAAAAAGTGTTTAACTCGTCAGAGCAATCCATCCCGCCTTACCAAAGTCATGGATTTAGCAATACGAGCTTGGCAAATTTTTTAATTTAACGAGTTCAAAATCTCAACCGATCAATCTTTTCTAGCAATTTTGACAATCTGTTTAATAAATTCTACCTGTATATATTAACACCACTTATATTTATTTTTTGGACGTATCGTTATTTGATTATATTTTAGTTTTCAGCCTATAACACTTATATACACATACATTAAATCATATTTAGACTATTAATCCAACTAATATTTGTCATCATCTATATTTGTTAATATCAACTCTAAACTCAAGAAACTAAAATTCAAACTACTAATTATACATGAATATTTGTGTCTTCAACGAATCATGTGCTCGTATTTAAATAGTATACATGACATTTTAAATAATGTAAATTAACTTTTATTGTTATCTTTGAAAATAAAATTTCTCTGTTGTCAAAGGAAAAAATATAATTGTGCACCTAAAATCATCTTATTAATGGGGTATATTGTGATAAGAAAAATACATAGAAAACAATGAAAATAGGAAGGGAAAAAAATGATTATCATATTACAATCTTTTATAATTTTATTTTTTTTATAATTATTTTAATTTTAATTTTTTAAATTTTGTTGGATTTATTATTCATCACCGCTACATAATCAAAACTTACTACATTCGACATTTATTGTATACTTTAACACATTTTGTTACATGATCAATAGCCATTATACATTTAGTTTAAGAGTACGTTTGTACTCCAAATTTGCTAGATGATAATTAAGTTAGTTAAACTTAGTTTGTTAAAATTTGTACAGTAGATTAGTTTGTTAGTTTTTAATTGTAAGCATATATATTGGATAGAACCTGAGTAGGTGATTTTTTTGCGTGGGTTCATCCTCTCATTTGCAAATGCCAATGCTCATGCTTTCTCTCTTTGAGAACCAACTTCTTCCATCTCTTTCTTCTACTTTCTAGAACTTTCTTCTCGTTCTTTCACTCATTCTTGATTTTTTTAGTTTTCTTCTTCCATTTTTCACTTCTCTTCACATCTAAGGTTACACGACAGATATGATGAGAGTTGCTTCACCTCAATTCACGGTTCTTTAACATGGTGCGGTGAGCGTGGATTCGAGGTAAAGGCTCCGATCATGAGCACTGATGTGAAAGATCTAACAGATTTGAAGTTTTAATCAAACTTGTAGTTTCTGGCATCCGGATCTTGAAACTTACAAGATCGTTGAGTTGAATCCCTAATTTTCAGAAAGAATGGCCAACCAAACCTCGAATTTCGACATTTAAACTCTTGCGAACCTCGTTAATCAGGTTAATCAATTGCAATCGGCAGCAAATTGAGCAAACACAAGTCCAATTATGGATCTAATGAGTCCGTATTTCCTGCATCCTAGTGAGAGTCCAGGAACTCCTTTAATTTCTGTGATTTTAGGTCCCAGTAACTATCATGCTTGGGAGAGAGCTATGTGTAGAGCGTTGAGATCTAAAAATAAATTAAAGTTTGTTGATGGAACTTTAGTAAAACCATCGGAGGATGATTCACTGTTTGATGCGTAGGATAGATGCAACACATATGTGGTGTCTTGGTTGAATTTGTCTTTAAGTCCAGAGATAGCACACAGTGTGGTGTGGATGGACGTTGCTGCAGACATATGGCATAGTTTGAGACATCTCTATTACCAGGGAGACTCTTTCAGAATAGTTGAGTTACAAGAAGACTTGTTTGGCATAAGGCAAGGAGACCTCAATATTACTGCATACTTCACTAAATTGAAAGAAATTTGGGAAGAGTCAGATAATTTTCGCCCAATTCCAGCATGTAAGTACTGCACTGGAACTTGTGATTGTGGTTTAGATGTGATGAGGAATTACCAAGAAGATACCAATGTAGTGAGGCTCCTCAGGGGACTAAATGATCAGTTTGCCGTAGTGAGGTCCCAGATCATGTTGATGAAGCTGCTTCCAACGGTAGATGCAACCTTCTCACTTTTGTTGTAGCAAGAGAGACAAAATGTAGATATCATTGAAGGAAAAGCATTGATAACCACGGGTGACACTACAGCCAATCAAGGCTTTAACCCTCATATCAATATGGCCACTAGAAGAGGTAGGAGCTTTAGAGGCAGAGGGGGTAGATTAAATGGAAGAGGAGGCAGAGGTCAAACTTACAAACAGTGTGTATTTTGTGGTAAGAGTGGACACACTGAGGATGTATGCTATAAAAAGCATGGATACCCACCTCATATGAGGAGTGGCGGTGGTAGTGGAGTCATCAACATGGTTACTAATTTGAATGGTGATAACATCAGTAACAACACTCAAGAAGCAATTAGCAAGTTAGAGGCTCAATTCTTTGCAGATCAGAGAGCAGCATTATTGGCACTTCTTGAAAGGGAGAATAATCAATAGCAGAGTCATAACACAGGTTCTAATCATACCATTTCGCTACCATCAAATCAAGGTATTGCATTCATTATGTCTTTGGCCACATTTAGTCCAAATTCCTGGGTCATAGACTCAGGAGCTAGTGAACATGTTTCTTTTTCATTAAAATCATTCAAAAATTTGTATCACATAAAACCTATACGCATTAACTTGCCTGATGGTACTCAAACAGTTACTGATGTAGCTGGAATAGTAGAGTTTAGCAACACATTTCATCTAGTACATGCATTATACATTCCAAATTTTAAATTCAATCTCATTTCAGTATCAAAATTGACTACTGATCTGAAATGTGAATTCGTTTTCAATGATTCTACTTGTGAGATACAGGATTGTCTCTCCAAGAAGACGATTGGAGTAGTTGAACAAAGAAGAGGATTATATGCATTTGAGAGTCTGACAACTATTGCATCACCAAAACTGCATACAGCATTAACATCTCTGAGTTGGCCTCACAACTCCAATAAACATGAAGCAGGAGCCTTATGGCACTTTAGACTAGGACATATACCATTTCAAAGAATAAATGTAATGCAAAAATCATATGAATTTTTGACAAATAAAGGATTTATGGATCCCTATGATTCTTGTTATTTTGCCAAACAAAGAAGGATAGCTTTTTCGCATAGTTTCTCTCAATCTTCAGTTATATTTGACCATGTGCACATGGACATATGGGGACCCATTGGAATACCTTCCATGGAAGGTCACAAATATTTTCTAACAATAATAGATGATAAAAGTAGATATACCTGGTTGCATCTCATGCGCTCTAAAGCTGAAACTGTTTTCCATGTGCAAAATTTTGTCAATTTTGAACAAACTCAATATGGCAGCACCATAAAGAAAATTAGAACCAACAATGGTCTTGAGTTTAAAATTGCGTTGAGACACCTCAACAGAATGGAATTGTAGAAAGAAAGCACCAACATATTTTGGAAGTTACTAGAACATTAATGTTTCATTCAAATGTACCTAAAAGTTTTTGGCATTTTGCTGCAGCTCATGCTGTCCATTTAATCAATAGGCTTCCTAGTGTGTCTCTCAATGAATCATGTCCTTATCAAATTTTAAAAAATAAATTACCTGAAATTGCTTACTTGAGAGTATTTGGTTGCCTTGCCTATGCATCTACATTGACTACACATAGGAAGAAATTAGATACAAGAGCCAAAAAATGTGTACATCTTGGTCATAAAATTGGAGTTAAAGGATATCTTTTATATGATTTGTCAAATAGAGAAGTATTTTTGTCAAGAAATGTCAGTTTTTATGAACATGTACTACCTTTTTTGCAAACTGAGAAACTTGAATCATCATTACAACATCATGCAACACCCTGCATACCTATACACTATACAGTTTTTGATCCTTTTGACTCACCTCATCATAATATCATCAGCAATAACACAAATCACACACAATTTGATGGTACTCAGCATGCATCTCATGACTCTCAACACACCTCTGCATCCATTGAGCTAACCAGTGACAATTCTAATCAAATTGCACCTAATAGTCCTCAATTGGAAATTACTCTTAGAGGTTCAGCACCCCAAATAATACCTCATCAACATACATTACATGAAAACCATGAATTGCATTTAGAGACACGAAAGTCACTTCGCCCTAAGAGACCACCGTCTTATTTGAGAGACTTTCATTGCATGATTGCCTCCTCCAATAGTTCAGCTACTACCAGCACCACACATAAATATCCCCTCTCACAAGTAGTTTCATATGAGTCGTTGTCCCCAAAGCACAAAGCATTGACACTAGCTGCATCCATGCATTTAGAACCCAAAACTTATGATGAAGCTGTTAAGGATCCGAACTGGAAAGAAGCTATTAATAATGAACTTTCTGCTTTGGAGAGGAATAAGACCTGGACACTTACTGAATTGCCTGTTGAAAAGAAAGCAGTGGGTTGCAAATGGGTTTTTAAACTCAAATTGAACCCGGATGGATCTATAGAGAGACACAAAGCACGTTTGGTGGCACAGGGTTTTTCTCAAACTAAGGGTGTTGACTACAAAGATACTTTCAACCCTGTAGTAAAGATGAACACGTTTCGGATAGTTATGGCTATTACGGCTATCAAAGAATTGGCATTTGTACCAGCTAGACATCAATACAGCGTTTTTACATGGAGATCTCAATGAAACTGTCTATATGAAACCTTCACCAGGCCTCAAAATTCACAAACCAGGTCTGGTATGCAGATTAGATAGATCCTTTTATGGATTAAAACAAGCAAGCAGACAATAGAACACAAAGCTTGCTGGCTCTCTAACTAAGGCTGGCTACACTCAATCTAGGCATGACTATAGCATGTTTACCAAGAACACTTCGAAGGGTTTCACTGTTATCTTGGTATATGTGTTGATGATTTAGTGGTTGCAGGCAGTGACTTACAGAAAATTCTTCACATCAAGACTTATTTGCATAACTTGTTCAGAATTAAAGATCTTGGGGAGCTCAAATACTTTCTTGGCATGGAGGTAGCTCGAAGCAAGAAGGGCATTTCCATTTGTCAGAGAAAATACTGCCTCGACTTATTGTAGGATTATGGAATGCTTGCTGCCAAACCAATATCCACTCCTATGGATTATACCACTCATTTGTCAAAGGACTCGGGAACCCCTCTAGCCTCAACTTCAGAATATCGCAGAATTGTTGGAAGACTCTTATATCTAACAAATACAAGGCCTGAAATTTGTTATGCAGTATCTAGATTAAGTCAATTCTTAGATTGTGCTATAGATAAACATTTTCAAGCAGCATTGAGAGTGTTGAGATATCTCAAAGGAGCACCAGCAATGGGTTTATTCTTTTCTTCAATCACTGACCTCACTCTCTCTGAATTTTCAAATAGTGATTGGGGAACATGCCTAGATTCTAGAAGATCTATCACAGGGTATTGTTTTTTCTTGGGCACTTCAATAATTTCATGGAAGAGAAAAAGGCAAGATACAGTTGCAGCATCATCTTATGAAGCAGAGTACAGGGCATTGGCTTCAGCAACAAGAGAGGCGCAATGGCTTCGTTACATGATGAAGGAACTTCAGATTGACCAATAACGACCAGTGATGATTTATTGTGATAGCCAATCAGCATTACATATAGCTGCTAATCCTGTTTTTCATGAGAGGACAAAGCATATTGAAGTAGATTGTCATATTACAAGAGATAAATGGCAAGAGGGGGTCACTAAGTTGCTGCCAGTAACAAGTGCTGATCAAACAGTAGATATTTTAACTAAAGCTTTTGCACCTAGCCTGTTTAGAAACTGTCATAACAAACTTGGACTATTGGACATTTGCACTCCAAGTTTGAGAGGGGGTGTTACATGATCAATAGCCATTATACATTTAGTTTAAGAATACATTTGTACACTAAGTTTGCTAGATGATAATTAAGTTAGTTAAACTTAGTTTGTAAAAATTTGTACAGTAGGTTAGTTTGTTAGTTTTTAATTGTAAGCATATATATTGGATAGAGCCTGAGTAGGTGGTTTTTTGCATGGGTTCATTCTCTCATTTGCAGATGCCAATGCTCATGCTTTTTCTCTCTGAGAACCGAACTTCTTCTTCCATCTCTTTCTTCTACTTTCTAGAACTTTCTTCTGGTTTTTTCACTCATTCTTGATTTTTTTAGTTTTCTTCCTCCATTTTTCACTTCTCTTCACATCTAAGATTACACGACAGAGATGATGAGAGTTGCTTCACCTCAATTCACGGTTCTTTAACACATTTATTAAGAATTTTTGACGGAGTTAACTTTAAAATAAAATTTTTGAATCACTTTTAAAACCATTAAGATTCAAATAAAACAAAAAAGAAATTTGAAAACAATATTAATATCTGTTAAATATATAATTCTTCATGTTCATTTACATATTAACTTATGTTTGATAAATTAAAATAGGTTACTTTTAGCAAAACACAAGTTAAAAAATTGTGTTTGATAAAACTACTGTTAAC
>NC_029785.2:29833385-29835085 GCF_000816755.2 Arachis ipaensis
TATTTACTAATATATTATATTAATTTTTTAACTTTAGAAAAAACACAAACTAGCTTTAAATAATGTTTTCATAAATATTTTTAAAAATATTCTTAACTTTTTAGAAATAAAAGCACAGGCATATAATTTTTTTTATTTGTTAAATACAAATAAACTGAGATGCAAAAGCACCTCAGTAAGAAATTTTTATCAATTCAAACCTTAAACTTCTGATATAAGTAGTGCTTTCATGACAATATTTATTTCAATTTTTATAGAAAAAATATAACATACAACCGTATGTACTAACTCCTAAACAAAATATGTAGATTCATACACCGTGTATATTAGTTGGGGTACATACATAATTTATGCTATTTAATTATAAAAATAAAAATACAAGACAGAAACTAAACTTAAAAAAGAAAACCTGAAACAGAAGAGTCACTAAAAAAAGTCAAGCATGATTGTATAATGCAATTTGCAATCAATCCAGGTATACTGCATTGCTTTAGTATGTGTTGTTCTACATATTTATTTAGATTTGGAAAGATATCCATCCCCACCAAATTAATTAGTTTCAAAAAGTTTCGAGTAATTAGATAAATGTCAGCGCATAAGGACAAAAATGCAAGACCGATAAAATACCTAAGAAGGATTAAAGAATAGATAAGTTGACAAATATTTGCATGTCACTTTAACGTATATTTAAACTATATTTTAAAAATGATTATAATGATTTTTATTAATATAATATTATATATACTTAATTAAATATACGTATAAAATTATTTTATACTGACAATGTATTAAAATTAAATTATTAAATCTATAACAAAAATATACAAATATTTTTCTGCTTGTTGAAGAAGGTGGGGAGACATAGAAGCTTAACATAGGATTGTGTTGTTGCTATCCACATCTATAACCAACTTGAATTGGGACAAATGCACAACTACAATAAATTTATTAAATTCAATTACATAGTTCAAATACCGCTATCAGCTATCCTATCCATTTTATATAGTATAGTACAGTATTGTATAGAGTAGTTTAATTTGTTCACATTTTATTTTGTCCATTATTTACATAGAGATTTAGGTAGCACTATAGTACAAATAATACATATGGGAAATGTCGTTGCATCTACACGGGGATGTGGCACATTATTATTGTTATTACTAGTGGAATTTTCACATTCTAGGGTCTTTATGTTTCATCTTCAAAGTTGATGTGCAAAAGTCATTAGCAAGAAAGTCAGTGAGAAAAGGGAGAATTAAAGGAGGAATAGTAATCATTGTGTTTACATGGAAATTGTTGCTATTCCTGGGAATTTGGAGAAATAATGTAAGATCACCGACCATGTTTAATAATAGTTGAGTCAAGAGTCTCATCAAAGTCATGATAGGCGGTAAATGAAGTTTTGAACAAAATTATTTTGGTGAATGAGTCCTTGACACGTATAGGGAAATTAAAGGAAAAAACACGAAACTTAATTAATTATAAGACGCCAATAATTCAGATGCCGTCCATGTTTTACATGTCTTTTTTCGAATTGGATAATTTTGGTGTATTGATTATGGCAATTTATAATGTGGACATAAATATATTCATGTTTCGTACTTTCATCTTATTCGGAGTTATTGGCATAAATTAAGTACGACATTTTGGACCCAAAAAGTAATAATCGTATTTATATATTTATTTATAAAAACATATTT
>NC_029785.2:29835104-29850224 GCF_000816755.2 Arachis ipaensis
GACTAGATGTAAATTTCAAACGTTTTTAATTTCTTTATGCTTAAAAATGAAGATTTATGAAAGGTATCAGGCCTGAGTAGAGAAGAAGAGAAGAAGAAAGAAAGAAGGAGAGAAGAGTAGAGTTGAGTGAAATTTTGTATGATTGATTAGTGCTTCATCAAGTTACTTTAGGTACACTGTGTAGTCTTATTTATACAAGGACAATGCAGGGTAATTAACTAGCTAACTGATGCAAGCTAACTGACTAATTCTCCAACTAATTGAAGTTCAGCCTGGCACTCATAATAGCAAACTCTAACTGACTATAACTGAATCTAACTGAAACTTTAACTGTCTGAGTTAATCATTATTCTATCATGCTCCCTGCTTTCAGATTCTTCTGCTTCTTCCACCAATTTTGAGTTTTCTCTTTGTGACTCCCGTTTTCTGGCTCTTCTAACTTCAGTCTTCCTTCTTCACTGCTTGGCCCGTTCTCTCTTACATTCAGCATTGATCGAAATTGCAGGAATGAAGCATTGGGGAGTGCTTTGGCGAACACATCTACTTCCTGTATTGAACCAGGAATATGACTAACAGCCACCACTTTCTTTGTTACATAGTCTCTAACAATGTGGAGATCAGTTTCAAAGTGCTTTGACTTCGAGTGTAAGATGGGGTTTGCTGCCAGTAAGACTGCACTGAGATTATCATAGTACATCAAGGGAGGAATTGGAATGTCAATTCTTAATTCAATCATCAGATTTTTGAGCCATATTAGTTCAGCTACTAAATCTGCTAAGGCTCTATATTCAGCCTCAATGCTGGACCTTGCTACAACAGTTTGCTTCTTTGCACTCCAAGAGATGAGATTTTTGCCCAAGAACACACAAAAACCCCTTGTAGACTTCCTGTCATCTGGGTCACCACCCAAGTCTGAGTCACTATATGCAGTGAATTACATGCAGTTATTCTTGTGCATATGTAATCCATAGTTATAAGTCCCACTAATGTACCTCAAAATTCTTTTCACTAGCTTCCAATGCTCAATTAGAGGATTATGAAGGAATTGTGAAACTTTACTTACAACATAGGCCAATTCTAGCCTCGTAATAGTTAGATATTGCAGGCTTCCAACCACAGACCTGTATGATTTAGGATTTTCGAAGCTAGCTCCTCCAAATTTTGAGATTCTGACTGATGAGGGCATGGGAGTTTGGCAAGGCTTGCATCCAACCATTCCAACCTTGATGAGTAAGTCCTTAACATACTTTTCTTGAGTGAGCAACAGTCCACCATTACAAGTTTTTTAGACTTGTATTTCTAGGAAGTAGTGCAGATCACATAAGTCTTTGAGTGCAAATTTGCTGTTTAGCTGTTGAATTACCTGATTGATTTCTTCATTTGAACTTCCTGTGATGATAATGTCATCAACATAGACTAGAACAAATAGGCTAGTCCCTTTTGTAAACCTAGAAAACACTAAAATATCTGACTTTGTAGCAGTGAAGCTCAGGTGATTAAGTGCTGTGCAAAGTTTGTAGTACCAGGCCGTGGGTGCTTGTTTTAGCCCATATAATGCCTTGGTGAGTTTGCAAACTAGGCTGCTATCTCTAATGACATATCCTTGAGGCTGCCTCATGTAGACATCTTCACTTAAGTCACCATAAAGAAATGCATTATTAACATCTAGCTACTTAATACTCCACTCATTTGACAGTACTACTATTAGAATCACTCTTATCGAAGTTGGCTTCACTATTGGGCTGTATGTTTCATCAAAGTCAAAACCAAGTCTTTGGGAGAATCCCTGTGCAACTAACCTGGCCTTGTGCTTCTGTAATAACCATCAGCATTGTACTTGGCTCTAAACACCCACTTACTTCCAATGGCTTCTCTCCCTTGTGGCAGTGGTACCAGTTTTCATGTTTGATTGCTTATTAATGCTTCATATTCACTGCCCATAGCTTTCTTCCATTCAGGATGAGCTAATGCTTCTCTGACACTTCTTGGCTCAACAGTGGCTTGTAGGGCTCTTGGCTTAAAGATGCCGTGTTTACTCCTTGTGATCATGGGGTGCTTATTGCTGGTTCTTGTCTGAGCAGTATCATCTGGTAGTGAAGATAAGACAACCTTTAAGTCAGAGATGAGAATCGGAATTGCAATGCTGGATGGTGCTATATGTTGTGGTATGGGCTGGTGTATAGAAATTTCAGGTTTTGATGTGTGATTCATAGGTAATATTGGCTGATTTAGTGAGTTTAAAGGAATAGGGTGTTGTATGGGAGAGTTAGGTTGCAGGGTAGGTTGTAGGGTTGAGGTGTTAGGTGTTATAATTGAGGTTGTTGTTAGGCTGGTGTCTGATGTGGTTGGATGAGGTGGAGTTTGATGTTGCAATTGTGTTGAAGGGTGTTGTCCTTGAGGCATGAAACTTGGCAGAAGAGGTATTCTTGGTGGAGTATGATTGTTGGTGTCTGAATTCTCCTTCTCTAACTTGTTGATCAAGAATTTTCCCTCTTTGAAAGGGAATGTGTTTGCATCAAAGACTACATCTCTGGTCACCACTATCTTGCCACTTTGTGTAAGGAATTTATAGCCCTTGTGTGCTGAGTTGTATCCTATGAACACAAAGGGAGTAGAGCGAAAGTCTAGCTTGTGCTTGTTGTAAGGCCTTAGATGGGGGAAACAAAGGCAGCCAAACACTCTTAGAGTGTCATAATTCGGCCTCTTTCTAAAGAGCTTCTCCATAGGCGAGGAATTGTCCAGATTTGGTGTAGGGAGTTGGTTGATTAGATTTGCTGCTGATAAGAAGGCTTCTCCCCAGTATTTTGTAGACATGCCAGCTCCAGCAAGCATTAACAGTCCTTTCTCTACTACATGTCTGTTCTTTCTTTTAACATTGTCATTCTGCTAGTGTATGTAAGGGCATGAGGACCTGTGTATAATTTCCTGTGCCTGTAATTCTTTAGTTAAACTAGTATATTCAGCAGCATTATCAGTTTGTAGCATTTTTAGCTTAGTATTTAATTGCAATTCAACCATGCATTGGAAAGAAGTAAAAACTAATTTGAGCTGAGACCTTGCTTTGATGAGGTACAACTAGAAAAATTTAGAGAATGCATCAATGAAAGAAGTTTCCATTAGTGTCAGGTGTAGGGGCAGGACCCAAATGTCAGAATACACTAGTTGAAGTGGTGCTGTATACACAGATTCAGAAATGGGAAAAGGTAATTGATGAGATTTTCCTACACAACAGGCTTCACATACTGACTTATTCGAATCAAAATGGACATTACTATTACAAGACTTTAGGACAGTGGCTACTACACTATTGGAGGCATGCCCCAACCTATTGTGCCAAAGCAAGAAGTTATCCTTACTGCACAGAGTTGAAAAACAAGCAGACTTGATTGATGGTTTGAAATTGAGGAATTTGTACATTCTATTTTCAACTTCTCCCTGAATGACTACTTCACTGGTTCCTTGGGATTTTACATAGCATTTGTCAGAATATAACTCAAAGTACACTGCATTGTCACAGTAAAATTGATACACAGTTAACAAGTTTTTAGTAATATCAGGCACATGTAACAATTTTTGCAGAATAAACTCCCTATTGCTATAATCATATTTAAAAAGAGATTTTCCAACAAGATTGATTTGCAAACCTGAACCATTTCCTACAATCACTTGATCTGATCCTTCATAGACTTGTTCCTCCATCAGATTTTGTTGATCTGAAGTCATGTGATAAGTTGTCCTCAAGTCCAGGTACCAATTTGGATCATGAATTGTGGAAGGAGTTGCAAGCAGTGCATGAGGATATTGAGTGCCTGCTTGTGAGTTTTGTGAATTGAGCATATCAGGTCTTGAATCAACTCCTCCATAACAGTTGTCCCTTTCATATCTTTACCAGCAGTTCTTGGTAGTATGACCAACCTTATCACGGACTTGACACAGGTCTCTCACCATTTATCATTCTTCTATTGTTCATATCACCATTTTGCATAAATCTTGAATTTTCATTGTAGCCTCTTTGTGTAAATCTTGAATTGTCATTGTATTGAGCAGCAAATCTTGAGCTATTCTGAAAATTGTTGTTTTGAAAATTGCTGTTCTGGAGATGATTACTATTCATACCCTGGGTCGAGATGTCCGACCCGGGATGATCGACGACAAGCCGACCGACCTCTTCAGGTCAGGACTATCCGACCTCTTCTCCCAGAGCTCGGCCAAATCACCAGAAAAGCCCAAAAAAGGGGCCCAAACAGAGGAACACGACCCAAATTCAAGGGCAGCCCAAGCCTATAGAGAGATGGGCAGTTCCCTTGAAGATAAGATGACTTCACTCAAAGATAAGATAAGATAAGATAACTATCTTATCTCCAAGAAGGTCACTCCTCACCATTATAAATATACTGGAGCACTCAGGTATAACTCATACTCTGATTCTACTAAAAACCTGCTTAATAACCTTGCTAACTTAAGCATCGGAGTCCCTTGCAGGTACCACCACCCTCCGGTGATAAAGGATCAGCATCACTAACAAGTTCAACCAGTCGGACACAACAGCTCCGACCAGTACAGAAGATCTCGTCCGAGATCGACCTACAGTTTCAGGTAACCCTCGGAACAATTACCTTGAAAGTTGCTGTTCTGAAATTGTCTTGAATCGAACCTATTGTTGTCATTATATGAAAATCTGCCTCCTCTGCCTGATCTTCCACCCCGAAATCCTCCTCTGAATCCGCCTTTTATGTGAGAAAGATTAGCTTGAACAAACGATTATGGTTTCTTGAATTTTTCAAGCATGCTTTCGTGCATTAGAAGAAGTGCTTCAAGTTCACCAACTGTGATGCTTACTAGTCTTGCAACTACTGATGTAATTACAGATTCATAATCTTCTATTAAGCCATTTAGAATTACATTAACATGATTGCTTTCTCTCATTGGTTCTCTAACAGATGCCAATGCATCTATGGTGCTTTTCAATACAAGTACATATTCGTTTACCGAACTCCCGATCTTGATATTGCTTAGTATGTGCTTTAATTGAATAATCTTTGCTCTTATATGAGAGGTGAAATGATCATCTAGATGTTTCCGCACCTCATACACATAGACACAGCCAACTATTCTGGTGGTGAAAGGATTTGTCATTGAAGCCAAGAGCCACGATTTCAGCAGAGCATCCTCTCTCTTCCAAACTGAGAATTCTGGATTCACTTTACTATTTTCTTTGAATCTTACTTGTATCCCTTCTCCAGTTATGTGATGCAGCAAATTATGTCTTTTAATTGTAGATTCGGCTTGATCCTTCCATTGTAAAAAATTATTTTCATTGAGCTTCATTGAGATCGGAGAGGATGTGAAGCTTAGTTGCGGTGCATCTTGTTCTTTAGCCATGATAGCAGATTCAAGATCTGATACCATGAAAGGTACCAGGCCTGAGCAGAGAAGAAGAGAGGAAGAAAGAAAGAAGAGAGAAGAGTAGAGTTGAGTGAAATCTTGTATGATTGATTACTGCTTCATCAAGTTACTTTAGGTACACTATGTAGTCTTATTTATACAAGGACAATGCAGGGTAAATAACTAGCTAACTGATACAAGCTAACTGACTAACTGTCCAACTAACTAAAGTCCAGCCTGGCACTCATAACAGCAAGCTCTAACTGACTTTAACTGAATCTAACTGAAACTTTAACTGTCTGAGTTAATCATTACTCTGTCAATCTAGAATATAAAAGTTTGGAAAATTATATATGTGTATCTACGTCTCAACTAAAAAATTATCGGATACACGGTTTAAATTTTGAAACAATGTTATTTTAAAATGATACAATTGTTATTACGGCGGTTTTCTGAAAACCGCCACAATTTCTTGGGTTAAAACGGCGGTTTTTGAATAGGTTAAAACGGCGGTTCAAACCGCCGTTATTTCCAGGGTTAAAATGGCGGTTCTTTGATAGGTTAAAACGGCAGTTTGAACCGCCATTATTACCCTGACAGATTGACGTTTTGGTTGGTTAAAACGGCGGTTCAAACCGTCGTTATTTCCAGAGTTAAAATTGCGAGGTTAAAACGGCAGTTTGAACCGCCATTATTACCCTGACAGAGTGGCGTTTTGATTGGTTAAAATGGCATTTTTGAACCGCCATTTTTACCCTGACAGTAGCATTTTGATTGGTTAAAATGGCATTTTTAAACCGCCGTTTTACCCTGACATTTTTTATCGTTTAAGAAAATCATTTTTACCGTCATTTTTATCGCGTTAAATAAATGTGATTAAAATTTCACAATAGCAAAAAATCATAATCCATAAATGAAATATTATATAACTCATAAACAAAAGATTAATATAATATATAATTTTTTATTATTGAAAATCAAAAGTAATAACTCCTATGCAAAATCTTGTCTTACTAAACTTACCAAAATACAAGCATTGCAATAAACACTAATCAGTCAAATCTACCGTCTAGTTCCCAAAACTATGTTAATATCTAATAATGTATTTAAACGAAATATGAATATGTATTTAAACTCATTTGATAACACATAGTCACTGATTCTGGACACAGACACCAGATTTCTAGTCCTAGAATCCAAGATTTCACTGATTATAATTGATTTATCTGAAGCTTGCTGCATTTCGCGGATCCAAGAGCTGTGAGAGAACCCCGATAACCTTAAAGACGATGTTGAGTCTCTGCATGGTTTCTTTGTCACAAATGCAGCATGTAGAACATTGAAACAAAAGTTACCTCAGCTCTCAGCCTCTGAACTTCTTCAATGAGCATCTTATCAGATTATATTTTATATCAATTATTTAGATTAAAGTTTATAATTTAGAATTTCTAATTAGAATTTAAGATTCAAAATTTTTAATTCATACATGATCCAAAAAGCATAGCCATATCCCAGGAGTCTTTATCATTGATATGCTGCATGTGAGCATGACCAAGATATGTCCATTTGCAAACTGTGGTGGACAAACTGCGAGTATCATCTCCAGTTGCCCTAAAAAGGTACCAGAAATAAATCAAGGCTAAGCAACACTTGACTCCAACACTTGACTACAGGGACAGGAACTCCAATATCAAATATTGTTTAACTACTTTAATATCAAATATTGTTAAACTATTCAGGGATAGGAACTCACATTCAGAGGGCATATCTTCAAGTCAAGAAATTCAACATCAATAATGAAGCAACCAATGAATGAAGTATCAACAGGCCAGACAAAGTCATCATATGTCCTAAGTATCCTTTCATGGACTGCAACATCAAAAGCAAAAAGAAATAAGAATCAAGCTGTGTTACAACTTCATTGTACAATCCTAAAACTGCTATTACAATCTACTATAATAAAATTTCTAAGAATTGTTTATCCTATATAATATTACTAAATGTTTTTAAGAATTGAATATGGTTTACTAACTCTAATTGCTTAGTTTGCATCTTATATACAGCAGCAATATATATTTATTGTTGCCTCTGTACTACTTGTGGCATTTAAATTTTAGAAAAGAGAAAGATAGTTAAAAGAAGAAGCAATTATGGCCTACATTACCTCACAGAGAAGGACAAAATAAAACCCAAAATTTAGTTATAACAGAACATTATCATTCAAGTTTAGATACCAAATTTTCAGATAGATTAGAGTTATCAAGATCCCTGCAAAAAGTAACATAAGATGATCAATTTTATGGAACAAGTGGTTAAGATTTCAGCGCAGAGGCAGATAACAAATAATATTAGAAATAATATCCTTACTAAGACTGCTAGTTAATCTTCTCATTATTTTTGTAGATAACTAGTGAAGTGAATGCCTACTAACCTCAACTTATTCCCTTTGAGTTTGATAAAAATTATTATTCATAAATAGTGTCGGCTAGTGAAATATCTAATTTAATTAGGAACTCATAGATACAGTAATGATTAATAGCAGTGAACAAATAAAATTGGTAACTTGATTATTAGGAAAAGCTAATACTAGTGGACACAAAAGGAAAAAAATTAACAAATTATAAATGTTAATCTCATGAAAAGCATATCATGATGAGAGCAACTAGCAATAAAAATTAACGAATCTCTCTACTTTCTAATTTCTTGCATTGTCGTGTTTATTTAGGATTATACAATATCTTCCACCATGTTCTAAAGGCCGAAAAATAATACTACTAATAAACAATAAAAAGAAAAAAATAAGTGCCAAGTATTAGTGCACCAAATTTCCATTATATTATCCTTCACCTTTAGTTTTCTTTTTAGTTTTTTGACGGTAGTTTTGTCTAGGACTCTAATTCTCCTTTATATTATTAGGATAAAAACAAGTCTCTTAGTCTTAATAATGTTCATTTATTAATAAGTATTTTCTCTCTCTGTATTTGAATTATTGAAAAAATGACCTCAAAAATAATATCAAAGGACAACAATAACGATTTCTGAATTCCTTTACAAATATTCATTGTTTAATCATTTCAAGTCTTTCTTTCAGGAGAGCCAGAATGAGCAGTGACACACTCCACAGTCCTAAACCCTCTTCCTCTCTTAGTGAATGAGAACAGCAGCAGAAATAATGAAATAAAATAATGATATAAAAATTCAAGATGAACTCAACAACTTACAAGAAGAAAAACAACCACTACCAATATCTGTATTGCACCAATCTCAAGACATGTACCAACTATTGGAAAACCATACCTGAAAAATGAAAGTCCAACAGCAGCAATAGTGGGGGATACAACTACAGGATTGATCAATCTAAAAGAGATCATAAAATGAAGTTCATTATCAGCTACACAGAACAGAAAATCTAAGACACAAAAAAAGATTAGGAAGAGTGATTGAAGTTCTTAGGAAAGTAACAGGTCATAGCTCCATAATAGAACAGAGGCATTGAGGAATCAAATTAAGAAGAACAAAGGAACAAAATGCAGAGGTTGAACCAAAGAGTAAAAAAGTGATGAATTTCAAACCTGACAAGAACAAAGGAATTGATATTCTATTTTTCGGTGGATTAATAAGATCAATACCTGGATATTAGGATTGTTTTCCATAACAACTCAGTAATAGGAGAACAACAAAAAAAATTGACATGATCAAAACATTGCTGTAGGACGGTACAAAATACCATTAAGACATAAATTGACGATAACAAAATGCAGATGTTGAACCAAAGAGAAAAAAAGTGATGAACTGCAAACCTGCAAACCTTGCTGTAAGTCTAGTGGAAGATCAGGAGGAAACAATTTCACAAGCTCATTGCTGGCAAAGTTTTGATAAGTGCATTTTCGGATAAGCGAGCGAAGGCATGCCAAGACCTATCATGACCAACTCACCATCAGAACATACTACACAAACTGCAACATAATCACTCATATTTCAACAACTTATGACAAAATTGAGTAGCAAAACATATCAACTTCAGAAGAAAAAACACACACAATTTGAATAACACCTTTACACTACTTGAATTGCTTCCTTTTGCTTGAGAAATAAAGAGAACCAAATAGAAGTAAGCAAAACAGAGCAAACATAGTTCAGTTATTGCCTCATAAACTAGTTTCCAATCTGCAAAACAAAATGGTTCCAAGTACCTAAGAAGCAAGTCCAAAATCAAAAAAATAGCTCAACCAGTGTCCAATACACACATCAAAATAACAAAAAAGTGGTGAATTTTTTCTCAAAGAAAAAATCTTCTTTTACATATAAACCACAACCATCCATAATCAATTTCATGTTCAGAGAGGAGAAGCCCTAGCTAAAAGGAAGAACGGCGTTGAATGAGCCTAGGGATTACAATTTCTTTCTTTTTATATGCGTGTGAAAACGGCGGTTCAAAACCGCCATAATCACCAGAACCGCCAAAATATATAAAACCAATTATGGCAGTAGTAAAAATTGCCATAATGTTTCGATATTATGGCGTTTCTTTAAAACCGCCTTAATATAAATGCCATTTTAACCGTTTTTTTTTTTAGTGACTTCTTACTTTATTCAAAATAAATTAGCATTCGTCATTGTTTTTATTCTTGAGATAAGGTGTTTTTATTTTTCTGAAATGAAACATATGCATTCTAGAATTTTAAGGGTTTGAGGGAGAGAAAAAGAAAAATTAGAGATGGTGAGACTTTTATGCGAACGTAGAGAGTCTTGATCTTGTTGATATTGATTGGGCGGGGAGAAATGGATTAACTATGAAAGGGGGTATTATTCTAGGTGGTGTTGTAGCTTTTTAGAGTTAGCGAGAATTCTTAAAGGAAGATGAAGTTGGCTCGCAGTTATAGGTAGGATGAAGGGGATAAAGTTGGTTTGTGCAATTTGTGTAGTCGATGGGCCACATCAAAGGAAGAGGAAGAGCTGTTTTGGGGAGAATTATAGGATTTAAAAAGGGTTTGTGATGTGTCACTACTGTTTGGTGGCAATTTTAATGAAGTGTTGGAGATGGATGATAGGAAAGGCATCAATTCGCTTTCTTAGAGCAATGTGAGTTTTAGAGACTGAGTGAACCATATGGAGTTGATTGAACTAGGATTAAAGGGACAGAAATTCATGTGGGTTGGTGAAAAATTCGGTGTTTGTATTGACAGGATTTTTGTGGATCCGAAGTGTTTGAAAGCTTATGGTAGCCTCAACTTAAAGGGTCTGCTTAGAAAATTGTCGAACCACTGCCTGTTGGTAGTGCACACTGATGATATTGACAAAGGTCCTAAACATTTTAGGGCATCAGACGCACGTAGTTAACTCATGATAACTTTGTGAAAGTGGTACAGATGAATGACCAATATTTGAGGAGATAAATGTTTATGAAAAAATTAAAGAGCCTAAGGAAGCAACTAACGATTTAGAACAAGGACAAATTTGGGGTGAATGAGCATAAAATTGAAATGTTAGAGATAAAGATTGAGAAAATTGACAAGTTAACAAAGATGGAAAAGTAGATGAATGCTCGTTAGCAAGAAGAATGATCCTTAGGTCAATGGACGAAGGTTGGTATGTTAGAAGAGAATTGTATTGAAAGCAGTTGTTATGTTCAAAGTTTGCGGATAGCATGGACAAAAACAAAATTCTTCCATGTTATTGTGACGTCCGAAAAAAGGAAAAGGATTTTTGAGGAGCTTCAGATTAGTGATAGAAAGTTTAGAGGGCCTAAGAAGGTGAAAAGGGAAATTAGGAGGTTCTTCAGGAAGCTATACTCAAAAGAATAGCAGCTTAACATTGATTTTGATATTACTCTTGTAAATTCAATAGCTAGTTCGAAAGCAACTTAGTTAAAAAGGACCCTCCGATTATGAAGAGATTAAAAGTGCAATTTGGATTGTGGTCCTAGAGCGGCAAGACCAAATGACTTCAATTTCAAGAGCATTAGGAAGGATAGAGGATTTGAAGGATTACAAACCTATAAGCATGTTGGGTTACTTATATAAGGTGATATTGAAGTTACTAGCAAACAGATTGCGGGTTCTTATGTGAAAGCTAGTGGGGGAGGTTTAGTCAACATTTGTGAGAGGAAAAAAGATTTATTTTTTATGGGACTTTGATAGCGTATGAAACTATCTTTTTGGGTGAAAAAGAGGAAGTATCGAACATGGCTTATTAAACTTGACTTTCAAAAGGCCTACGATAAGATAAGGTGGAGCTTTGTGGACTTTTTTCTTTAGAAGATGAGTTTCGAGGAGAAGTAGATATCGTGGATTGGGGTGTGTCCTTTGACAATCTCGATGTCAATTCTGGTGAATGGGGTGCCTATAAAACCTTTTAGGTTGGAGTATGGTCTGAGGTAAGGAGACCCATTGCCACCTTTTTTCCTTGTCTTAGTTAGAGAAGTTTTGAACAAAAAGATACAAAGACTTTGGAGGTAGGACGCAATAAAGTCATGTGATCTGATATTAGTGGTGAACTATAGGAGATTATTGAAGGGGTTTGAACTTATGTTGGGATTGAAGATCAGATTCAAAAATCAGTGATCATTGATATGAATTGTGACAAGGAGGCCACCGACCAACCATGTTGCGTTCTGGGGATGTAATAAGGTTGAGCTTCCCATCTGCTATTCAGGTAATCTTTTAAGGGTAAATCTCAAGAATGTGGAGACTTGAGCATTGGTCATCAAGAAAATGGAAAGGAGGCTAAAATGTTAGAAAAAAAATGTCTCTTTAACACTAAAAAGCTTGTTTAAATCAAGTTAGTTTTTAATAATTTTCTCTTGTACTACTTAAGTTTATTCAAAATGCCTAAAAAATGGTGGAAATAATTATATCACGTTAGTTGAATTTTCACTACAAGAAAAAAGGCTTGTCGCCATGCTTTTTTCATGCTACGCTTCAAAAGTGTGGCCAAAAGTGTCCACGCTTTGATGAGGGTGGTGATTGATTAGAGATTTGGACATGCTTTTTCTTGTCACGCTTCAAAAGCATGGCCAAAAGGGTCAATGGTCATGCTTTTATGAGGGTGGCAATTGGTTAGAGATTTAACCATATTTTTTGTTAAGCATGCTAATAGAGCAATCATACGGTGACAATTGTAAAGCGTGCCAATAGAGTATGTTTAATATATTGAGCAAAAACACTTCACTATATATTAACACCAATACTTACACATTTTTCATCACTCTTCATCATACTACAACTTCTTCATCATATCGCGCCTTCAACCCTAACCCTGCTTCTTCATCGCGCCTCCAATGTAACCCTAACCTCAGAGCAGCTTGGTCGCGCCTCCAACCCTAGCCCCCAAAGCAGCTTGGTGGCGCCTCCAACCTTAACCCCAGATTTTATCGCTCTCCAACCCCGAAAACTTTTGCAACGAACTTTTGCTTTGCCAACCAAGCCTTGCAGTAACTTACAATGAAATTGAACCTAGATTGAACTTCTGCAATAATAGATTTTACATTTATCAATGGGTCTACTTCAACCAACTACCTGATAGCATCTGCAATCATGTCTGACTCCAACTTGGCATGCATGATCTTGTGAAATCATCCCCATGGTGCACGTGTGTTTGCTATTGTATCTCCTGATCTCCCAATAACCTTTCTTCCGAATCAAGCTAGCTCGGATAAGTAAATCGCATCCTGTATCATATCCCTTGCATTTTGCGTAGAATGTCTGCGGCTCTAACTCATACACAGTGTAATCAACTCCTCTAGAAATAGTGTATCTTTTGATTGTAGAGATCACCGACTCTTTAGAACCAAATTCCATTCCAATACTAAACTCACCATTTTCCACTGCAACATTGCCTTCACCTATGAAATGCGAACCACCATTAGTCGGTCAAGGCTAAACAAAGAAACAATAATGCTAACTTCAATTAAGAAACATAACTTATCCAAATTCGCATACTCAGAAAATTCCGAAGCATGCATGGCTGTGAGATCCAGAGTTCACATAAAAGAGGGAACACCAAAAGGGTGCTGGTTGACAACTGCATCTGCTTTATTTTGCATCGCCAAATCGCCTGCCTCGTTTTTGTCATCGTTTTCATCATCGACTTTGTAGTTGGTTTCGAATTCCTCTTTACTATTGTTGTTATCTTCTTCCCAATCTATATCTCCGAGTTCATCAATATTTACCTCCTCGCCAACCGTGTCCGGCCCTAAATGTTGTTCAAACTCAAAGTACAACTCTATCATCGACACGTAAAATTGAGTTTGTTGATGAATATAGAACATCTTCTGCATACATGCGTCGTCAGTGATGGACATTATTTGAAACTGTATCCCACCAAATACTTGTACAGCATTCCTATATAAAATGTTGCTCACCCTCTTTGAAATATGACTTTATATGTTTTCACAAAGACTATTTTATAACTCTACAAAACTCATGGTGCATGGAATAACAAAAAAAAAAAAACTGACATTAACAAATAAAAGTTATTTCCTCGTATATGTTTGACTGTTTGGTATGATCTCACCATTATAATACACTCGCAAATTTGCAATACCTTTCATAATCTCAATTTCATCTTACTCAAATTTTTTTGACACTACTAATTATCACAAAAAAAATTATAAATACAAAAGAGAGATGAATGACAATGATATTTATAGACAAAGTTCTCAGAATTAAAATATTTTATTTAATCAAAATCCAAACTGCACTTTATAAAAGACAACTTGAGTTTTGCAAATTTTATAATAAAAAAATAATATTTCTGCGTTTTGTGAAGTTCGAAAAAAAAGGGTAAAATACAATTTGCATTTTGCAGGTTGTATGTTTTAAAAATATTAAAACGCTAATTGTAACCTATATTTTGCTGGATTAAAATTAAAAAAAAAAGATAAAATTAAATTATAGCCTGCATTTTGCATGAATATCATACCAGTATAAATATTTTATATATATCCATTTCATATGTATCACCAATATTTTTTTTTATATGTAAAACAATCAGCCTCATTTTTTGGTTGATCTAATGTATATGGGATTGTATTATGTCCTATAGTTATCATTTATAAGTGAAAGACATTTTTTATCCGTTGAACTAGTTTTTTTAATTGATTTAGGTCCGATCAATTCTAAAAGCGGTTCCTGTTAATTTATGATCATTTCATAAATTACTATGAAAGAGTTTTAAATTTATATCAAAATAATATAATTGTTTCTTACATAGTGCGTAATTTTAATTTTTTTTATAGGCCTACTAAAATCTTAAATGATATTTAATTTTAAACGAGAAAAATATTAAATTGAATGAACATAATTTAAAAATATTATTATTACGATCTTATTCGATCTCAACTAATTTAGGGCTTCTGATAAAAATATTGTTTTAACTTGATGATTCTAGAAATTCAATTTGAGAAGGATTTGCTTGAGTATTTATTACTCGATATTTAGTTCACTTGTTTATAACGAAAGGGACGTTGCCGCAGCTATTCGGGGATTGGATCCTAAATGTTCATATTGGATTTTCATCAAACTAAATGAATAAAGAAAAATTTGAAAATCTACCAAAATTTAATGTTGTTACCAACTCTTTTAGTAGGGCTCACCTCTGGCCTGTATACTTATTATTTAATATAATTTGTCTTCTATCTATTTGCTTATCCAGATTCCGTCTCTTTTTTTATTTTTTTTGTAATAATTCATATAAATGAGTAAATGATTACTTTTACTAATAAAAGATTATTTA
>NC_029785.2:29850269-29851751 GCF_000816755.2 Arachis ipaensis
ATATTAGTTATTTTGTTATTTTTGCTATTCATGACATTAAAGTTTATTAATATTATACGTTAAATGACACTATAATATATATTTGATAATCTTAATTGGCTGTTAATATGATAAGTTTATGAAATTAGATCAAATTAATTTTGAATCAAAAAATTTTAATGCATAAATTTATTGGTGTTACTAAAATTGTTATATCCACAAATTTTAATGTTAATAGTAACAAAAATGACAGAAAAATTAATGTGACTAACTTAAAATCTTTAAAGGATGAATTTAATTAAAAAAATTTTATTTTAACTCATATCAATGTACTATACCATTTTAATTTATCCATTAAATAAAAAAATAATTAGTGAAAATAAAATCACTTCCACTTTTTGATAAACCTATACCTTTTGATCGTGACAACTGTCTTGCAGTATTTTTCTTATTATAGCCACGTGCATTTTTGGTAGAATTCACCACGTGCATTTATCTGATCATATAAGTGTATATAATATACTAAAAGTGATTAAATTAAATTTAATGAAAGAAAATTAAGCTTAAATTTAGTGATAATTGCAATCGTGACAACTGTCTTGGAACTTGGAGGTGATATATCTTGCCTTATGACCACGTGCATTTGCTTCTTAATCATTTAATTGGAGGTGTTAAAAAAAGTAAATAGGAAAAACATAATCATATATATACGAGTAAATATTTAAATTAGTTTTCTAACAAGGGCATTTATGGTTATATAACTTGGATAGATTATAAAAGTGTCTTTAATAACGTAGATACTTAAGTGTTAATTCTAAGTTGACGTGTATCACAATACATGATTCCTAAACTACATTATACATAAGTTTAGAAATATAATTAAAATTTACCAAAATGTAGAAAAAATTTAAAATAAATAATAAAATTAAAAATTCACCAAGAAGAATACTCTCAAAACATGTTAAGAATTCTCATTTAGTAATTATACAAACTGAAATTTATAACTGGTAATTTTTTTTAAAATAAAAACCATATTAAGGATACTCTCAAAAGTCAAAACATACTTACATAGTAAATTAAATGATTAAACCTACTATACTTTTACTATATAGAAATAGGTCACATTCCTTTAAAAATATTTTTATATAATTATTCATAAGAATATATGACATTTAGCTATTTTTTATCATTTAATATTTATTTTTAATTAAAAAATTGTTGTATTCATTAGTTTTAACAGAAAAAAGTATTCAGCATAATAAAATTTTTATTCACAAAAATAGTTGCTGGAGTTTTCTTTTCATCTCCAACCATAACATTTATTTTTAATTTTATCCACAAACATTTTATTTAATATGTTTTCAATTATCTCTAAAATTGATATAGGGTAATAGGTCAATTTCATGTTGAGAAGCGCTTTACATAATTGATATGTCTTCATTTCTGTTAACTCCAACAACGGGTTTAATTATTGAAATAAGTTTAAAAAAATTAAAAAAAATT
>NC_029785.2:29851787-29882068 GCF_000816755.2 Arachis ipaensis
GAAAACAGGCGGATTATCATTGTTGATTGTTGACATTGCAAGCGAATCATGGGGCCCATGTCATCACATTATTATTATTATTGTTCTCTTTCAATTTAATAAAAGAAACACTTCATTATCAAACCCTAATGAGATCTTTTGCTGATCTTGTAGTTAATTAAAAATATATATACGTATGCAGTTTCTTCCAAGTAGATCAAAGTTTACATTTATTGACATTCAATGATATTGTTTCATACTATTATTTTTGGTATAAACTAAATAAAAAATAATGTTTGATACCTGTTGAGCAAAACATTATCTATCTTTATCATCAACATAACTTGATCATGACGTCCCTAGTTATATAGATTGTATTAGTTGTGAGATAGATTGATATGCAAACAAGAGTATTTTATAAAGTAATGAAACATCATACATCAATTTAGGGGTGAACGCAAATTCCATCGGATTAGATATAACCAAAATCTCGATTCGATCCATATTAAAATTATCGAATTAGATCAAATTCAATATCCGAGTTTTTTAGTTTGGATCCGATCCATCCACATATTTGCGGATCGGATCGGATATTAGATATATCTGCAAAACATAAAAATACTTTTTAAAAGTTTATTTTTATTTAAAAAAATCAATAACACCTCTTTTTTTTACTCTTTTAAACATGTTTATTTTTAAAATAAATATATATTTTTAAATAATAAAAATAAAATAATATAACATATATAATAATTATTAGTTAAAATAAAACATAAAAAAAATATTTATTTATTTATTTATTTATTTTTGCGGATTCGCGGATATACGGATACCTACATAAAATCTGCAATCCGATTCTATCACTGTGCGAATCTGATCTGATCTGATCCAATCAATATCTTTGTGGATCGTATCTATATCCACAATTTTCGGATCCAATTTAGATAAATACTGCGAATATACGGATCGATCCGATCTGATCTATAAACACACCTATAAATCATACTTAATCTTATTGTCAAAGAATTATATAGTAAAAATAGTATACATATATAACAATACTATAAATTAGTCCATTACATTCAGCTTTATTGGCGGCTCATCATAAATGATAAGTTACCAACGACCATAAACCGTAGCTAAACTATGAAGCTTTGGTAATTTGGCTGGAAAAATTTTTTTTTTCGACGAGTTAATTTTACGACGGCTGAGCCATCAATAAAAATTTAACGTTTTTTTTTAACATAGTCAACAAAAATTTAATCATGATATCTTTTTAGAACGCAATTTATCTTTTTAAAATGGTTCTAGAGTACCCAATATCCAATCAATAATTGAAAGTAATTTTATACAAAAGTGACAGAGGCACAAACCGACACAAATGGGACCAATACAAAAACACAGCCTGCTCTATAATTATAATTCACAACGTGGAAGAGGGAATAAAGAGGTCTATCACAATAGTCAAATCCTCTAAAAAATTCCCTCATAAAAAAAAAAAAAAAAGATAAAGTTGCTAAGATATGAACATTGAAAATGCCATTGTGGTGGGGGCGTATATTAACGTAGCCTACCATATAGTATTCCTCTATACATATCAACTACGCAAAAAAACCACATTGGCCTTTTATCTCTGTTGAACTCAGCACTGATCCAAGTAAACTGTGTATGGAGAAATAATTAAGGTACACCAGAATAGTCAACATATCACAGAAGAAAAATTAAAGAAAGCACTGCGATGAAAAAAATGGTTACTGTGAAATTAATTATTAAGCTTATTATTATTCATTATTTTTGGTGTAGTCATCAATATCAACTCAGCTGCTTCAAAGCCTGATTTAAGCCTTTTATTATATCTTTTGCTGTCAAGGTGCATTCCTTCTTCATCTGTAACAAAAAATAATTAATGTGTGAAAATTTATAATGGAGGGGAAAATATATCCAATAGATTAAATCATGATAATTAAAATTTAAGCTCTTTAATTTAAGGCATGATTTTGTTTTAGAATTTTTTTATTTTCCATTAAAATTTCTAAAATATGCAATTATGAATAAAAAATATGAGTCTCTTTTATTTTAATGTTTTTATTTTTTGAAATATTTTTATGAACTTCTATAAAAAAATTAAAATAATAAATATTACTTACTATTTTCATTTTTACCCTCAAAATATTTAAAATTGTAAAAAAAATATCCAAATTGAACAATTATATATTTTGAATCAAAAGTTGTGGTATTATTTCTAGTTATTTGTGATTAACTAACTAATTGTAATTTGAAGTTGATTTAATGAATGAACATTATTATTCATCTACAATAAATTAATTAAGCTGAAGTTGAAATTTATATTTACCTGAGCAACAATGGTGATGTCAAGTGAGTTGTTCCCAAAGGGCAAGAAGCTACTACTTTGAACACTGAGATCATGCTTCTCAATCTCGTTGATTATTTTTGGCACTATTCCACTGTGTTTGTCACAGTGGATTCTAATGAGAACGTCTTTGCCTGAAATTCTTGCTTCTATCTCCGGGTTCTCTTCCGAAGAAGATCCATTGTCTTCTGCGAAGAGGATGGATCTCTTCACGAAAACTGCGGATTCTACGGTTTTTTCAGCAACTTGCTCTTCTAGAATCTTCACTTTTTCTTGCAGTTGCTTCAGATATTTGATAGCATCTCCCAATACAGAAGCCTTGTCCATCTGCATGAAACCCATTGAATAATTCATCCTTCTAATAAAAAATGTTCAAATATATTATGTTATATACATGTAATTTTATGGTTAATTACATGGTTTAAGTAAAGTTAGATCTGTATTTGTATCCAAATGTTGCGAATTTCTAGCTAAGTGAGTTGTTATGAAATTCATTCTAGATTATTGATCATGACTATGGTTCTTGACTTATTGTTGCGAGTGTTCATCAGTTGGTCAATTCACAAAGATTTTGAGGTGACCTAATAACATATATTTTATGCACCAAATGTCAATAATAGAAGATGCATGGTTTTAAATTGTGAATTCTGGGGTTTTATGAAGTCTAGTTTATTCCTTGCTGAAATTTTATTTTTATTTGAAATTAAAAACTAGGAACATTATTAAGAATGGTTTCTAAACGTTTTAGTAGTAGAAACAACTCTCATGTATCATGCTATTAATTATCAATGGTTCTACATTCGTATGTAATACTACTTCCAAGATAAAGGACATGAATTGTTATATCTCTACCAAATAGGAGCGATACTTGTGCAATTTAAGACAAAAATAAAAATAGTACCTTCTTGAGTCCAGGAACAATGGCGGAAAGTGCAATGAACCTCTGGCTGAGCTTCTCCCTTCGTTTTCTTTCGGCAATGACGTGATCTTGGGCCTGAGTTGGGTTTCTGGTGGTGGCCGCCCCCGCGGAACCTTTATTGGCCTTATCAGCTTGAGAAACCACACTGGCAAAATCCAAATTCTCACTGCACACACTCTCAGTCTTGGGCTTCAAAACATGGTTACCCTGATCTGAAGAAGGGTTATTATTGTAGAGTTGCTGATGATGGTGGTTATAGGAAGCAACCGAAGAAGCGTTCGAGTGCTGCTCGAACGAGATGATTTGGGAAGAAGAAGAGGAAGAAGCTTTGGGAACCATGAATTCATTGCTGGTAGTAGTAGTGGTATTAGTACTAATCCCATGGCTATAAGCATTTTTTTGTTGCTTAGTTGGTCTTTCAATTGGTGAGAAAGAAGAGTTGAAGCGCTTGTTTGAGGTGTAGCTCTTTGGGGATGAGGCTGAAGAGAAGGACTCTTGGATTTGGTTGAAGTCAATATCATCAAGATTAATCTGCGGCCATGGTGTTGGAGATGATGTGATTGTTGATGAATCCATCATTGGGTATTGATTATGGAAGAAAACCGACTCATCCATTCCCTATGAAGAGCTCAAATCAAATTAAAGGGTCAGAAATTTTCATCAGATTTATGCAACAAATGAAAACATTGACCCAAAATAAAAGGGTTGGTATGCTTACAAATTCAGGCAAGTACTTGTTGGTGGTGGAGATTTGCATCATCTTTAATAATCTTTGCTTCCTTAGAAATTAATTGGAGTCACACTGAAAAAGCTAAGGAGGAAATAAAATCAGAATATATATATATATATATATATAGCTGCGGTTTCAATAGATCCCAAGATGGAGACTGAAGTGGAGTACCAGTGTGAAGAAATAAGTGTAAGATGATGTTGTTACCTTAACTAGATCGAAAAGTAACAGTAATATATAGAAGAAGGCGAAGATGATAATGAAGAGAGTGGTTAAGGTGGGGATGATTCTTGTTTCTTCCAAGGAATGGGAACAAGTTGCAACAAATTTGCAAACCTTTTTTATAGAGAGAAAGTGTGTGTGAGAGAGAGAGAGGGGGCAGGACCGTAGGAGTTGAGTCATGTATGACAAACACGCTTCATACCCGTTTGGCTATAAAACCCACGTGTGAATGCGTCATATCCCATTTTCTAGGATTGTTACTTCTCTTTCATTTTTCTTGGTGGGCGCTCCTCTGTCTTCACTAGTGTAGAGAGTATTTGGTCAAATAGTGGGTTCTTTGGCTTCTAGCTAAATCTTCTCTTTCATTTGCCACATAAATACATATGCTAGTATAAAACAACAGAAATCCTTGATAAATACATTGACACAACTCAATCAACAAGAGGAAGTTATATATATGAAATATTTGAATGTATAGTAATGTAATATATGTTGATTATATATAACATTTTTTGAAAGGTTGAGTATATGTTTATTATTCCATCCTTAATATTTACTTTTTAAATTCTATATTTTTATTTTCCTAAAAAAATTCAATTAATATATTGATGGAGTGAGGATAAGTGTAACAAGAAGAAAGAAAAACAAAAACAAAAACACTTCATAAGTAAATATTTATGCTATATTTGTCTATATACATATTGTTTCACATAATTTTTTTGGATAAATTACATAAATATAATGGTTAGCAAAAAATATTTTTATATATAATATTATAAACGTCCTAAATACAATCTAATATTATAATATTATAAATATCTTAAGGAGTATTTTAATTATTTTCTATAATGAGGATATTATAGTCATTTTCTATAAAAAATTAAATTTAGATTGATTCAAAATTTGATTCACCATATTTTCGATCAAATTAATTTGTTTGGCCTAATTTTAACAAAAATAATACGATTTAATCGATTATATATACTAAATTTTAATTACTAAAAAATATTTAAAAAAAACGTTTTAAATATCTTTATTTGAGTGGATCTCTTAAATTAATATTTATAGTCATTGACCGAATAAACATTCAATTTTATTGGTTATCTAAGTCGTATTGATATAATATTAGTCTTTTGAAAATGTTGTATGAATTATGCTCAAAGAAGATAATGTAGATCAAAAAATGACAAACCTAAAAATAAAAAATTCTATCTTTTTAAAATCTATAAAAGAGCTCAATTTTTAAATTCGTGATTTTTAAATAAATTATAGAATAATGTTAAGGAATTAATTTTTTCATTTAATATAGTCATGCTACACATCATGTAATTTTGTATTTAAATTCATTTAAGCTGTCCCAACACCAAAAAAACTCAATACCATTAAATGAAATGTGAAATACACGCGCTTAAAACACACGAACTTTAAAACACTCTAACTTCACTCACGTTTTTTGCAAAAACCACTACTAGAGAAGAATCGCGAGAAGATTTTGCAAGGAAAAAGCAAAAAACGAACCACCACAGTAACAGAGACTGAGGAAGGTAGGAGAAAACTACTGTTCATTTTAAATATTACAATCTCGCGTTTCTCCTAGTTGCATTTTAGGTTTACTGGATAGAGTTGCTTCGTTTAGTAGATCAACGCATTCTGATTCCATTTTTACAGAGTAACTAGGGCTTGAAATGAAATGTGTTCTTATTTTCATTCAGTTCAGTGGAGTTGCTATTTTTGATTCAGTTGATTGTTAGTATGTTCACTTGACTTCTTTGATGAATGAATGTTTATAACATTTTATTCAATACATACATGTTGCTCGGTTCAACGGAGTTACTCATTTTCATTTACTTGATTGTTAGTGTGTCCAGTTGAGTCCTTTTGCATGCAGAAATATTTTTCATGATCATTGAATGGCTATCACGTTTTATTCAGCATATGGATGGCATTTGCAATTGGTTCAATAGAGTTGGTTATTTTCATTCACTTGATTGTTAGTGTGTTCAGTTGAGTCCTTTTCCATTCAAAAATGCTTTTGTTGCTGATTGAATGCTTATCACGTTTTACTCACAACATGAATAGTGTTCAGTTCAGTGGAGTTAGTCATTTTCATTCACTTAATTATTAATGTGTTCAATTGGGTCCTTTTGTATGCAAAAATGATTTTGTTACTAATTCAATGTCTATTACGTTTTATTCAACACTTGAATGGCATTCAGTTCAGTGGGGTGGACCATTTTCATTCACTTGATTGTTCGTGTGTTCAGTTTGGTCCTTTTGCATGCATGAATAATTTTCTTGATGATTGAATGTTTATCACTTTTCAATGGAGTTGATAATTTTTTATTCAGGTGGTTGTTAGTGTGTTCAAGTAGCTTCTTTTGCATGCAAAAATACTTTTCTAGGTGTTTCATAATTTATCAAATTTTATTCAATGCATAAATGCCGTTCGGTTTACCAGAGTTGGCCATTTTCATTCACTTGATTGTTAGTGTGTTCAGTTTGGTCCTTTTGCATGCATGAATGATTTTCTTGATGATTGAATGTTTATCACTTTTCAGTGGAGTTGATAATTTTGATTCACCTGGTTGTTAGTTTGTTCAGGTAGCTTCTTTTGCATGCAGAAATGCTTTTCTAGCTATTTCATAATTTATCATGTTTTATTCAGTGCATCAAGTGAGTTCGATTCAGTGGGCTGGGACATTTTCATTCACTTGATTAAGATATGCATGCTTGTGCTTGTCGGTATATTGAATGAAGTATTGACCAAATTTAACGTCCTTACAGCAAAAATGAAGAAGACAACGGTGACAAAGAAGGAGAAGCCACGCTACAACGTAAGCACATTAAATACATTTATCCGCTTTCATTCGAATAAAATTATTTTGTATTATGAATATATTATGACATTATGTTTTGAAATCTTGTAGAAAACTCATGATTGCATATGCCAAACAAAAGGCAATAGCAACAACGTTCAAGAATTTGAGTCAGGAAAAGAAAGATATAGTTGAAGAAATGGGATTCGGTGCCCTGGCACATATCCCGAAAACGAACGTTTTTCATGCCCTCTTGAGAGAATTAATTGATTGCTATAATGAATACCATGGATACCTAAAAAATCTCCATGGAAAAATATACATAACACCTCGCAAGATAGCAGCTGCATTGGGCATAAACCACGACAGTAATACACTTTTCACTTTCTGCTTATTTTCGGTTCATTGGTTCCTTTGATTTTGGTTCATTTGGTTACAGAAAATTAAACTGAGCCTTTTTGGCTGATTTCTTGCGATTAAAATATTATAGGAAATTATTTTCCTGAAAAGGTTAAGTATGGCAAACTGAATGAAGCAGAAAAGGCAATATTTGATAGCCTTAAATGTGTTACATTGGTGTCTTTAACAAATTCTATCCTGTATGTGAGTGTTGAAGGGGAGGAGAACCGGCAAAAATTCTGAAAGACTTTTGTTGTCTTCATACAGAAGTGCCTCTTGCTGCCAACAACAGTAAGCATGGCCTCCCTGATCCATAAGCCGCCTATCTTTCATGTGGACAATATCCGACGGTGGGATTGGGCAAATCATGTGCTCAGCTTCTTGAGGAAGGGAATCGAGAATAAAAGAAAGGGAAAGAAACAGTCCGTTGACGGTTGTGTTTTTGTTTTGATGCTTATTTATTTCCATGAAACCAAGTTCCCTCGCTTGGATGGACCTGATGCTCCCCCACTACCGTGGGTGGCCCACTGGACAAAGAAGATGATGCTTGACCAAATTACTCAAGAATCAACGGACACAATGGTAAATTTAACAAAATTTTCCCCTAAAATTTCTCCTAGTTGCATTTTAAGTTTATTGGATTGAGTTGCTTCATTTAGTAGATCAACTTATTCAGAAATGTGTTCTTATTTTCTTTTTGTCCAGTAGAATTTCTAATTTTAATTCAATTAATTATTGGTGTGTTCATTTGAATCCTAGTGCACACAAAATGTTTTTTTTATGATTAAATGTTTACCATGTTTTATTCGCCACATGAATGTTTTTTCGTTTAGTGGGTTTTGTAATTTTGATTCACCTGATTCTTAGTTGCAAAAATACTTTTCTTGTTGATTAAATGTTTATCACGTATTATTCATCACATGAATGGTGTTCAGTTCAATATTTTTGCTCATTTTGATTCACCTGATTGTTATCGTATTTTCTCGTTTCAAAAGCTTTTAAAATACTCTGCTAACTAAATAAGTTTGTATTTTGGGGACTTCTGTATAGAAAGCAAATAAAGGAGGAAAAAACAAAAAGAAAGGAGCTGGAGAAGAAACAAACTTTTTTGAAGGGGAAAGAGAAAGAAAAAGGGAAGAAAGAAGAAAAGAAAATTGTTGATTTGGATTATTCTTTGGAAGAAGACACATTTTCCAAATTTGAATCTGAATCCGAATTCGACAAAACACCGCTAGCTAGGAGAACAAGACAACAGGGACTGGTTAAAAAATAAAAGATTGTTGAGAAGGATTCAGAAACAACAAGAGAAACTAAAAGCAGTCCCACAGATTAAAAAACAGAAGTGAATCCGAAAATCAGTAAGTTTGATGTTCATATAGGTTTCGTTTTACTCATATTTGGTTAAAATTGTTCTTAGGCACTTGTTCTTATGTATTGCAGAGAAGAAGAAATTGAAAAAACAGTAACAAAGAAAATAAAACAACCACAGAAGGTGGTTACAAAAAAAAAAGCAAAACAAGGAAGCCTGTGCCAACGGATTTAGAGAGCACAAGCCAATCTAAAAGCTAGTAAGTATCGGTTTAATGTTCATTTATGTGATTGTATGATATTGAACTGGTTTAGTTTTGCTTTTCTTTGCTAAAAATTGTTTATGTATGCTTCTTAAATAAATTACAAATATAATATTGTTCAGTGGAGTTAGTCAAGTTGATTCATTTGATTGTCAATTGTTCAGTTGAGTTCTTTGCATACAGAAATGTTTTCTCTTAATATTTGAATGTGTATCATGTTTTATCCAGCACATGAATTGTGTTCGGTTCAGTGGGCTTTGTAATTATCGTTCACTTGATTGTTAGTGTCTTCACTTGTCCTTTTGCATGCAGAAAATGTTGTTCTTGATGATTGAATGTGCATGATGTTTTATTCAGCACATGAATTGCGTTCGGTTCAGTAGTGTTGCTTATTTTCATTCACTTGATTGTTAGTGTCTTTAGTTGGATCCTTTCGCATTAGAAATGTTTTTCTTGCTGATATTTGTCTCCGGTATAAATTTGATGTGTTTGTCTGTGTTGTAGAGAAAAAGAAATTGAAAAAACACCCATAGTAAAAAGAAAACAACCGGGGAGGGTGGAAAAAAAAAACTAAATCAGGAAAGCTTGTTTCCACAGATTTAGAGAGCAAAGCTGAATCTGACAAGGAGTAAGCTTCTCGAATCATATTTTTGGTTATTCATGCTTTCGTTTTAGGTTCATTGATACTTATTTTATGAATTTTCAAAATTGAACAAGAAAAGGACAGTGCTGCAGAAAGAAGAAGACATGCGTTGGAGATGTTAAGAGAAAAGAGATCAAAGAGAACAAATGAAGGATTTCAGACAGAAAATGTTGCTCCAGATAGGTTTGACTCCACAGAGGGACGAAATGATTTCTCTGAGACGTAAGATTTGGTTTCTTATATTGAGTTCTTTTTCTTTGTTTGCTAACATTTGCTAGAACTTCTTCATTCCTCTGGATTCATTGAGTAATATTTATTTATCTTGCTTAGACTGCCGACTGTAAATCTGGGTAGTGAACCTATCCTACAGACTCAAGTAAGCTTCACACTATCTGTGAATGCCCCGGACAATACCAGGTAAATTCGTTCATTGCAGACTTTACTTTCGGTTCAGTGGGTTCTAGAAATGAATTTCATGTCTTTCTAGACCTCCGCTTTTAATCTTGGTTGCTGATTTTAATTTGGTATCTTTTTTATTAGAAAAAATAACTCGGAAACCCCGGTAAAAGTTTTTCGAAGAAAGAAAACCCATCAAAAGAAGAGTTTTAAAACTCCACTAGTGTAAATTAAAAATATTTATGTTGCTCTTTTAGATTTAGGTAATAAATTTTATTTAATTAATCACACGGAAATCGTGTTTAAATGTCAGTAGCACTACACCTAATTCTGACCTACAAATAATTGAGGTTCAAGAAGAAACTCGTTCTCAACCTTTGAAAATGTGAGTTTTTCAATGTGCAAATTTTGGTTTCTCAAACCCTATTCTAATTATTCAACATTAACTTCTTCCTTCTTTACATTCCTTAGAGATCCTATTGCGGTATCTCTTCCGAATTCTCTTAAGGAAGAGTTACTAAAAGATGACTATGTCTATAGCCCTTCTGATAATGAGTAAGTTGAACATAAAATTCTTTTTATTAATTTTAATGGTATAGGGTAATAATTTGGGTCATTATTGAACTGTTTTCGGTGTAATGCAGCAGCCCTTTGAAAATGCAACAGCAGCCCTGCAAAGAAGCACGGGCACCGCAATCGGAACAAGAAGCACCTGTTAATGTGTAAGTTTTACTTCTTGTACAAATCTTGATAATTTCGGTTCACTGCATGGTCTATTTGTGATTTAGTTGCATCCAAAAATGAATTCAATGTGTTCCTAATTTTGAACTCTCTTCTGTTTCTTCCAGCTGCCCTGGGGAACCCGAAAAGCAGGCCACGGAGGAATCTTCCCCAAGAAAGACGGAGCCACAACCTCCGTTGAATGTGTAAGTTTTAATTAATATCATTTTTTATAATCTTATGTGTTATATACTGCTTTTTCATTATTCCTTTACGTTGTAATTATAATTCTTTTTATTAGTTTTAATGGTATAGGATAATAATTCTGGGTTATTATTGAACTCTTTTCTGTTTAATGCAGCAGCCCTCCTAAAGAACAACAGCAACCATGCCAAGAAGCTCTGGTGGCACAGCAATTGGAAGAAGAAGCACAACCTGATTTGTAAGTTTTCTGCTTGTTCAAATCTGGATGATTGAATTGAATTGATGTGTAAGTTTTACTGCTTGTACAAATCTTGATAATTTCGGTTCACTACATAGTTTAGTTGTGGTTCAGTTGCATCCAAAAATGAATTCAATGTGTTCTTATTTTTGGACTCTCTTCTATTTCTTCTAGCTGCCCTAGGGGACTAGAAAAGCAGGCCGCGGAGGAATCTTCCCCGAGGAAGACGGAGCCACAACCTCCGTTGAATATGTAAGTTTTAATTAATATCATTTTTTATAATCTTATGTGTTATATACTGCTTTTTCATTGTTCCTTTATGTTGTAATTAGAATTCTTTTTATTAGTTTTAATGGTATAGGATAATAATTCTGGGTCGTTAACTCTTTTCTGTTTAATGCATCAGCCCTTTCGAAGAACAACAACTACCATGCCAAGAAGCTCCGGCAGCATTGCAATTGGAAGAAGAAGCACAACCTGATTTGTAAGTTTTCTGCTTGTTCAAATCTGGATAATTTCGGTTCATTGTTTTATTTTATTTCCATTTACTACTTTGTTTAATCCATAAATGAATTACTCTCTGTGTCGTCTTGCAGTGCTGCTCATCCTAGGCGATGGGAAGATGATGTGCGTTCCTTTAGCCTTGGGATAAGTCCCCCAGTATCTCAACAAACTCCCCTGTCTCAAGTGGCAATGACTCAACCAACTCAACCCTCTGAGCCGATGGTGTTAGACCTTGAAATCTTGGCAGACGTGGTGGTAGATGCTGTGGTGACGGCAGCATTGAAGTTTGCTAAAGCAACGAGTGCCGAGCCGAGCTTCACAGCTGTTGAAGTTTACAAAACTCCAGAGAAAGAATAAAAAATCACGGAGGAGTTGAAGGAGAAGTCTTATCATTTGATGACACATGTCAAAGAAACCAAAGATAGTACCGATGAATATGACCCCTTATTCATCTTGAACCATAAAGCAAATTTTGAGGGGCTTAGACATCACTTCATGTCTCTAATGCCCGGAGAACAAGTGGAAAGCACGGTAAATTCTTTGCCTATTGCCTTAACATTAATGATTTTTCTAGAGACTTTAATACCGATATCTCGTAAATTTTTTTCTTGGAGGTGGTCAATACACATTGCATGATTCTCAACGACATGAAATGTCCCCAGTTTGAGAAAGATATATACTGTGTGCCAACGGATATTGTGGAAAGCCAAATTTTTTATTCCCTATTGATTCAATGTGTATAACATTTTATTCAACACATAAATTGCATTCGGTTCAGTGGTGTTGGTCATTTTCGTTCATTTGATTGTTTGTGTCTTCAGTTATGTCCTTTTGCATGGAAAAAAATGTTTTTCTTGATGATTAAATGTGTATCACATTTTATTCAGTACATGAGTTGCGTTCGGTTCAGTGGAGTTTGTCATTTTCATTCACTTGATTGTTAGTGTCTTCAGTTATATCCTTTTATTCAAAAGATGAATGGTCTTTTACTGGTTCTTTTGTGATTTAATTGAGGTTTGTTTTGTAGATGTTTATGTTGGGAAACCATGGCGAGAATTACATTGATCCAAAGACCAAGAAGGCTTACCGGTTCGATGTCGATCGATATACACACCAACGCCAGGTTCTTGACAAAAGAAAACTCGCATCGCATCTATTTGTAAGTTGTGATTTCTAAACCTTCTTTGATAATTCTCTCATTTGTTATCGTTTGAACTGAGATATTCTATCATTTTTCCAAACTTCAGCTGTTTGTGTTGATTTGCAATGGAGGGCACTGGTGGTTGTGGATTGCCGATGTCCGGAAAAAGGCATTCTATGTGCTTGACCCTGTGAACAAGAAAAAGAAAGAAATACCTGATTTGAGGATTAAACTGAACAAATTTATTTTAAGTTATTTAAATATTTCCCTTGTTGATTCAATCTTTATGATGTTTTATTCAAGTCATCATTTGTGTTCGGTTCAGTGAAGTTCATGATTTTGATTCATCTAATTTTAAGTCAATATTTTTATCACTTTTAGGGATTAATAATATCCCAGATGTGGGTTTACGCTGGGGCAGAACCCTTAATGGAGGACGGAGTTAGAAAAGAAGCAGAGTATATCAGGCTCAATGGTCAATGTACAAGGTAAAAATCTTTCACTTCTATAGTGCTATTTTTAATGTGTTTTATTTTGTATACTATTAATTGTATTTTACTTAAATTCTTGCTTAGCTATGATTGTGGCATATACGTCATGAAATGGCTTGAAACAATTGATCCTCGAAAGATCAAAAGCGGGAAGAGATATCAATATAAAATTCGGACACAAGTAAGTAGTTTCTAAATTAATAAAATAAAAGTCTTATTGAGTTGGATTCAATTCTTATGTAACTAATTCTTTTCAATTGAAATGTAGAAAGAGATTGATGCTTTCAGGCTTGAATATGGTCCAAATATTATCTTCCACAAACTGAACAAAATGAAAGTCCAAATCATTCGGGCATGTAAAGCAATAAGACTCCCGAAGCTATCTGCTGCCCTCTCTAGCCATTTTTGTAAATTCACATCTGGGGATATATATAGTAGTAAATAGGATATAGTTTGTTTGACTGGTTGTAATTAACACTATTTTGTTTAAAAAAGCACTCCTTCTTTCAATGTATATATCTAAATATTAATGTAAATCTTAATGTATATATCTAATGTTAATGTTAATGTATATATCTAATGTTAACATATATATCTGATTCAAGATGTATATATCTGTTGGAACTATTTGGCTGCTGTTTTGTTCCAGAATCACAGTGAATGGAATTAGTGTGTTTACCAAACATTACGAACCACAAATAAACAAATGAATCGAAATTAATACAACCAGTGAACCGAAAACGTGACTATTCATTATTCAGTATATATCACTATTCAGTTTCATAAGCACCTAAACTCTGACATAGTACAATAAATTGACAATTCAACAAATGAAAAAAAGTGACTATTGAATAAAGAATTTCACAAAAGCTAATATCAAAAACAAAAAAAGTGACTATTCAATAAAGACTAACAATAGTCACAAATTAACCCTCCTATAACTTCAGTGAATTGAAATGTTCTCATAGATGAAAGAAAATTTATGTTAATAAAAACTTGTATAACCCTTTCTGGGATAATTCATATCTGGTGCATTATAAAAGCTTTAACTTGGCTGAATTGTAGGTCCGCCATAAAAAAGAATTGCAAAAAGAGAAAATAAATCGTATATTAGCAAAATGCACAAATGAATGTTTGCCTAATCAAAAGCAAATCAATTTTACCTCGCTTGGAGCTGTCTTTTTCTTTTTCTTCGTGGCGTTAGAGATCTTTTTTCAGGTTTGATCCAAGTCTACTCTTGGGCTAGCCTCTTGTTCTGACACGTGGCGGGCTTTGAAGGTCGTTTACGTCGCTCAACGTCGCTTCTTCGTGGGATAACAAAATTTTTCGTTTGCTTCTCGCTTGATATTCTTGCATCTCGGCCATGACATTGTCAAATGCCCGGTGTAGAATTCTGGTCAGCTCCTCGGACTCGGATGCAAATTCACATATATTGTGTGACCGAAACACCAAATCGTCGAATCTCATGCTTTTCGGCTCTAGTAGAGACTCGTCTTGGCTGCTCTTGATGTGTGTGTGCCTCCTCTTTATGTTTTTGCTCCAACGCTCCCGTATGTATTTCGGTGCCACGTTATCCACTCGATTGAAGCTTATGACGCTTAGTGAATGGCGGCATAGTGTGCCCTTTGACTCGAACAGCAGGCACTGGCACTTTACCTCTTGTGATACTGCGTCTTAGGTGATGAAATACTTGTTGAATCTGGAGTCGGAAACCTACTCTACGACTTCGTATGTTGTGAAACCTTGTGTGGAATACATTGATCTTGTGATGTAGTTCACCTTTCCTCTGAATTGTGCTTGAACTTCCCTAAACTTCTCGTGGGTATACACATGCTGAAATTGCGCCTCTATTTTTGATTTTGTTGCGCATGGTATGACGGTGTGAAAATTTGCAACATCGAATTCTCTCTCTCTTTGCTATCTACTTGCTAGGCAATTGTCGTATTGCTTTACGAATTGACTCAAAGAGCTGTTGCGTGTGATAAACTTGTTGAAAAATGCGTACATGCTCTTGATCCTTTGTGTGCTTCTCATCCTGACCCAGAAGTAGTGATTCAAGTAAACTGGAATCCATATATGTCAATCCTCGTACAGATCTGCAGAATGAACCGAACCAATGAGCTGCACTGAACCAAAATTTGTGCATGTTTTGACCTAAAAATAATTCAAATTAAAACCTCGGTTACCTGAGAGCCACTTGTTGCCTCCGAGGCCATACTTTGTGAGAAAATCGTTCTAGCTTCTGTCGAATGACTCTTTTGTGAACGAGTTCCAAACGTCGTGGCTTATCTTTTATTTCATTTCTTTATGTCGCTTGTAGCCATTTAGTTTGTTTAGGATCTTCTTCATGATGTGCCAGATGCACTAGCAGTAAATTATTGTTGGCATGCACATCTCGATGAACCTTTGCATCGATGCGTATTGGTCGGTGAGAATGCCTTTTGGTGCCTTCCCTCCCATGCAATGGAACCAACACTCGAATAGCCATTTGAATGATTGGATGTCCTCGTTTTTCATCAGCGTGCATCCGAGAAGTGTCGACTGATCGTGGTGATTCACGCCCACAAAAGAACCAAAAGCTAGATTGTACATGCATAAATGCACACTCTAACAAATTGGTGAACCGAAATATGTACAAATGTTGAACGTGAAGACTTAATTTGGGTGGACCGAATACCTGTTTGTGTTGTACGTGGTGTCGAAAGAAACGACATCTCCAAAATATTCGCATGCCGCCCTACTTTTTGCGTCGGCCCAGAATGCATGTTTGATGGACTGATCCCCTTCGAGGTTGAGCTAGAAAAAAAATTTAGTTCTTCTCTTTTATTCTTAATAGGTACTTCCCAAATTCTTTGGCGTCATCTTATTCGGACACATTCCGTACTTCCCGTGTGATGTAATTCCTCACATCATTTTTTATAAACTTAGTTCACGGTGACTGACGACTGCTGCTACGAATGATTGATAAGTTTTTCTAGGTCTGATGCCGGCTTCCTCGTTGGTTTAAATGATGTGACACACAAACATGCTTAGCTCCCTGTGTTGTTTGAGCATCTCTGCCCGGTCTGGATAGCAGGGGTGTGAGTGATTCAGAACAAATTTGAAAATTGTCCAAAGACCTACGTCCATCAATATGTGTACGTATATCCTGGCTAGACAGTTTATGCCGGCTGAGGGATTTGTCTTCAGAGTAGGAGATATCTTTGATTTCCACATCCTCTCTCTGCTGCATACAATTAGTTGATTCTTAATCTTGTCTCCATCCCGAGTTGTATTCCTTATTTTGGTAGAAAAACTGGCAAGTTTGGAATAATTTTTGTAGAAATTTCCTGCTTTTTCTAATGTCTTGAAAATCATTCTGACCTTGGGGATAAATTGTTTATCCACAACACACCTGGTCTGCAGAATGAACTGAACATGTTGTTATGGTGAAACAATTGTACAACACTAAATGAACAAAACATAATCCATTATATAAAATCAAATCCAAATAGCTTTCTGCATAATGAACGGAACACGTACGCATGGTGAAACAATTGTATAGTACTGAATGAATGAAACATAATCCATTGTATAAAATCAAATTCAAACAGCTTTCTGCATAATGAACCGAACACGTACTTATGGTGAAACAATTATATAGTACTGAGTGAACAAAACATAATCCATTATATAAAATCAAATTCAAAAGCTTTTTGCATAATGAACCGAACACGTACTCATGGTGAAACAATTGTATAGTGCTGAGTGAACGAAACATAATCCATTATATAAAATCAAATTCAAACAGCTCTACCTACAATTTACAGATTATCAATTCAATTCAATTCAGTACACCTCCATCCATTGGTGCGGAATTTAAAGCCCACAAACTAACCGACAAGTGCACTGGGTCGTACCAAGTAATACCTCAGGTGAGTGAAGGTCAATCCCACGAGGATTGATGGATCAAGCAACAATGATTGAGTGATTGGCTTAGTCAGACAAGCAGAAAATGGTGTTTTGAGAATCAATTGCATTAAACAGTAAATTCAGAAGATTAGAAAAGCAAACAGTAAATTAGTGTGAAGAATATGGGAGAAAACAGTTAAGGTTTCGGAGTTGTTTATCTTCCGGATTTCTATTTCTTACCAACTATTTTAATAATGCAAGATTTAATTCATGGCAAACTATATGTGACTAAATCCTAATTCTTTAGCAATTTAGTCTCTTTTAACCTAGTTAACCGCCAATTCCTTGGTCACTTAATTTCAATTAAAGGTTTAAGTCCAATTCTAGTTTATGTACCAAAAAAATCCTAATTACCCAAAGCTAACAGGATTATATGTCACGTATCCCAATTAGTTCATGTAATTAGTACTTTAGGAGGAATTTACTTTCAAGCTATATTCAGATAAAAGACCTCTTCCAAGGGTCACAAGAACGCATCTAGAATAAGGGTCATATTTTCGTTCCACCCAGATTCATAAAATTAAGTACGAAAGTAATCCTTGAAATTGAATCAATACATTAATTAAAATTGAAAAGCAATCATTTCAATCCATAGAAATAAACAGAGCTCCTAACCTTAACAATAGATGTTTAGTTGCTCATGACTCAGAGAGAAAACTAGGATTCTAAAAAAATTGTAAACTGTAGAATGAGGTGTGTAAAAGAGAAGTCCTCAAAGGGCTGAAACTTTTCTCTTTTATATCTAATTCTAATTAATATAAAATATATTTTCTAAAACTAAATAATATCTTTTCCTATTTGTAAATAAAATAAAAGTTTTAATAAAAATAAAACCAAATCTTCGAATGCATCCTTATCAACATGGGGACCATTGGCTTTGGTTTGCTTGGTGCCTAACTTGGAAAATTCCAAGTTAGGTATGACTGTGGCAGAATGGATTGTGCCCTTTCTCTTTCATATGGCGCCTAACTTGGAAAATTCCAAGTTAGGCGCCACCTTGGCCGTACAAAATGGAGAAGAAGGGTACACTATTATATATCGTTGGAACACTCTAGAAGTTAGCTTTCCAATGCCACTGGAACCGTGTCAATTGGGCCTCTGTAGCTCAATTTATTTTTGTTGGAGTGCAGGGAGGTCAGGGTTGACAGCATCATTCACTTTCACCTTTTTCTTCTACACAAACCTTGTCAATTCCATCCGAATGCTACCTAAAATAAACAAAATTGCACACAACTCAAAGTAGCATTTATTGTGGCTAAAGAGCATTTAAATCTTGATTAAACTTGACAATTCAAATACAAATTCACTAGGAAAAGATAGAAAAGATGCTCATGCATCATCCATTCAATTCAAATTCAATTCAATTCAATTCAATCCAATTCAAATTAGCAATTGCATTCCATTCAATTCAATTCAAAGTTGAATAATCCAAACATCGTCAGTTTGATTTGTTTCAGAAGAAGAATGCAAATCGCTCTCATTCAACTGATTTGAAGTTGAGACATTCATTTTTTCGATTCAGAAGTGCAGATCGAAGAACAAAATGAAGAACAATAGGAAGAAGATAAATGTAATGTAAGCAGATCTAAAGTAGAAAATGAAGAAGATGAATGCGACCAGAGGAAAACGACAAAGCTTACTATGTTGAAGGAGAACGCGAGCAGAGAAGAAGAAGAAGAAGAAGAAGAGGAAGAAAACGCGAGCAGAGAAGAAAGTTTAGGTTGCAGTAGAAGGTTTACATTGAGCAAAGGTTTAGCTTGCAACTCAAAAAAGGTTTACATTATATGTGACGCGTGAATCACAAACGAGTGAGGGGATGGGGGAGGCGTGTCTGTCAAAAAAGACTTGGATAACTTGGATGCATTTTTTACATGGATGTTGTAGAGCATTTTTGCATTTAATATTAGCCAACTGTTTTAATGTACTTTTGTTTATTTTTGATTAACATTGATTAACAAAAAGTTAGTTTCTTGTAATTTTTTTAAACTATAATAGCTATTCTTGTTTAACTTCAAAACTACTCCCCTAAATCTTAAACTATATTCATGATAGCCGAATATTTAGTTAACTAAATTGAACTGCAAGACTATTTATGTTAAATAACTACAATATTTAGTTACCCACATGTTGAACTTCTATAGAACAATTTGCTTACATATTTAACTATATTATGTGTTTTGTTTTATGTTTTACTATATTATGTGGTTTGCTACAAAGTAAAATGTTTTAACATTGATAATTGTTTTTGGTGGAAAGAGAGGGGTCAGGACCTTAAACAGTAAAAAAGAAAAACAAAGGAAAGCCTAGGCAGAGTCCCTTGTCCTAATAACACCGATACAATTAGAAATAAGAGAATAAACTATAGTAAAAGGAGGGGTATCATATATATGAATCTCTAACGGTAGACTCTGACCCTGCTTAGCCAGATAATCAGCCACCAAATTTGCTTCCTGAAGGTTGTGACGCCAATTAATCTCCTGTATGCGGTGAGACAAAACAAGAATATCCTAGATGAGGGGGAAGCAGGGGTGATTAGACGGGCACCCATTCTTAATCATGTTGATAGCCATCTGAGAATCTGATTCAATAATAATGTGATTCAATTCATTTGTCACAGCTAATTGCAACCCTTTTATCACTGCCCATAATTCATCATGCATTATGGAGCAACTTCCCAGGTTGTAGGAGAAACCTTTCAGAAATCTTCCTAAGGAGTCTCTAAGAACGCCACCGCAAGCCGCATTGTTGTTATGGTTATAGAAGGACCTATCGACATTAATCTTGATAAACATCTCTTGAGGTGGTTCCCATCCAATCAAACGCTTTGTATTGGTGTTTAAGTTCCTGTGCTTTAGTAACTTAGAAGATGTACTCTCTATCTCCCTTGACCGAGCCTGGATGGAGTGAATCAACGCATACTGCGAGGTGTATTCCCCTTCGAAAATCAGCAAATTTCTTGCATACCATAGGGGCGAAACAGTAATACCGAAGATCCTCTCTCCCACTTTGCTATTTCTGGACAGATTAGAAGTCAACCAAGCCAAAGATCAAGGGTAAAGAAAGTATTTCTGTACTCCTGAGGAATGAGACGACCCCAGATCCCTTTGGCAAAAAAACAGTATCGAAGCACATGCAAAGTTGTCTCGTCTGTTGCATTACATCTCGAAAAAGAGGAGTACATAGTCATATGTCTTCTTTTTCTAATGTAATTTGTTAAAATAGCATCATTTACCACCAGCCAGAGAAAGTAACGCAGCCTTTCTGGCGCTCTCCACCTCCAAATATGGTTGAACAGCAAATTGGGAGGGGGGAACTCTTCACATAAGGAATTGTAAGCTGTTTTCAGGCTAAAGGATCCATCTTGCGACAGCCTCCACGCAATCTGATCAACGACTCTCCAAGGAGAAGGAGGAGCCATGGCCATTATTCTCTTCACAATATCCTCCGGCAACCAGTCCCTGAGCTTCCTTTCATCCCACACACCTGAAACCGAGAGAAAGTCATTAGTAGATAAATTGGAATTGAACTCACCACTTACCTGAAGAGCATTATGTTTAAAACGCCCCACAGTCGGAACCCACTGGTGATTCCAAAAATCAATTTTTAAGCCAACCCTATCCTCCAGATCCTATTGCTTTCCACTTTATCCCAAGAAGAGCAAACCCCCTTCCATAAGTTCGAATCCTTACTCCTTCTTCGGACAATAGGGAGAATATCACTTCCACACTTGTACTTAGACCTAAGCACCTTGGCCCAAAGGCTGTTGTTCGTCTCAACTAGACCCCACCCAATTTTCATCATGTACACCTGATTCAACTCCCTAGCATGGCGTACTCCAATCCTCCCAAAGTTTTTTGGTTTCCTTAATTTGCTCCAGCTTACCAAATGAGGTTTTTTATTATGGTCAGTCTCTTCCCAGATAAAATTTCTGGAATTTTGATCAATAATATTACAAGTAGATATTGGCAAGAGAGAAGTTTTCATAGTATAAGAAGGTAAAGGTGAAAGAACAAATTTCACCAAGGTTGATCGTCCGGCAAGAGAGAGAATTGGCCTTCCAACTATTTAATCTGGACTTCATTTTTGTAATAATACCACTATAGGTGTTCTTGTTAACCCTTTTGTGAAGGATACAAACACCAAAATATTTTCTGAGATCATTCGTTCAAGTGAACTGGAGGGCTTCACTAATCTCTTCCCTGACACTGTTTCCCACATTTTGAGAGAAGAGGATACGGGTTTTCTCTCTACTAATTTTCTGTCCAGAGCTAGCACAAAATTCGTCCAACAATTGCTTGATAACTCGCGCCTAGTCCATGTTGGCTTTGCAAAAAGGATAAGATCATCTGCGAATCACAAATGGTAGAACTTAGGCCCATCACGATTAAGACAAATAGGCTTCCAGATATTAAGATCCACTACCACACTAATAAGATGCGAGAGCCTTTCCAAGCAAAGAACAAAAATGTAGGGTGATAAAGGATCCCGCTTCCGAATACCTCTAGTAGGGGAGAATTCTTCTAAAGCCTCCCCGTTGCATAACACCCTCATCTTTGCAGTGGAAATGCAGGCGCTAATCAGATGAATAATGTGTTGAGGGAAGCCAATATCATGAAGAGTGTCTCTAATGAAACCCCACTTAAGCCTATCATAAGCTTTTTCTAAATCGATCTTGATGGCCATCCAACCCTTCACCCCTTTCTTATTCCTCATGGAATGAATCACTTCTTGCGTGATGGCAATATTATCAGAAGTCTGCCTCCCTGCAAAACTAGATTGAATCGGCTTAATTAACTTTTCCATGTAACTCCGAATCCTTCTAGCCAGAACCTTAGTAATAACTTTGTAGGACACATTGCAAAGACTTATAGGCCGCATCTATTTAAGGGAAGATACTTGATCAGCTTTCAGAATCAGAGTAATAAGCGTTTCGTTAATGTTGGTCACCACCTACGGATCCCGGAAGACTTCCTCAACCAGATGGCAAAGATCTACACCAACAGTATCCCATTTATCCTTATAGAAGATAGCTTGAATACTATCAATACCCGGAGCTTTTAGGCCCCCCATACTGAACAAAGCATCTTTAATTTCAATAAGATTAAAGCTCCTTCCAATCAGATCACAATCTTCATCTGACAAGTCAGGAAAGGTACCTTTTAAGATGAAAGGAGCATTAGGTTGATCATCAGTATACAAATTAATCATTAAGTTTTAAATACGAGGAGATACATTCTAAATAGGTTATAGAAATCAGATTTCGATGCGGTTAATTTCAATTTACTTTAAAAAATTTAGATAATTTTATTATTTGAATTTAGATCATTCTATTATTCGAATTAGTGATTTTATATTAAGTAGATTGTGTTCTGATATATTTATGTGAAAGTAGAAAATTAAAATAAAATTAAAAAGGGGTATAAATATTCACTTTTGCTCAATTATTTTATTTATCCTCTAAACAATTGTACACATATTTTTTAAAAAATTAGACCAAATGCTCAAGTCATTTCAATTTATAAAAATGTAACATTTTATCATATTAAGATAATTTTTAAGAGCCAAAATATACTTCTTTCTCTTGGGAGTTATTTTGTTAAAAATTAATTATTTTAAAATCAAAATAATAGTTTACAGTCTGAGCTAGTCGATACCTATTTTCCAAATACCATCATTGCTTCTTCTTCGAAAAAAGAAGTTCACAATTCGTAGGCTTCTACCTCCATGTGACATTTTTCCAGAATTTTGTCTATTGTAAAAAAATTCCCACTGTTGCCTCCCGTAGGAATAGTAAATCTTTATATCAAGCAATTCTATAAAGAATTTATTGAAAGTGTAATAAATTTATTAGTTTTTATATAATAATGTTAAGAGATTTATTGTGTTCATATCATAATTTTGTAAATTGAATCGAATTAGTTGGTTTGACATGTTGAAATGGGACTGAATGCTAAGCCAATTCGATTCTTAAACAAAACATCCTTTTTAAAAAATCAGTGGCAAATAGAAAAACTGGCTAAAAACCAGCAAACCAAACTGAAAATAGACTATTTTTTTTAAGTTGTTTGACAAAAGAACCAATTAATTGTGAATAGTCCCTAATTCCTAATAGTCTTTCCCAAATTCTCACCTTTTCATCTTCAATCGCTTCTCCCTCTCCTATTAGTAGTGAGTCGCTTGTTTAGGATGTTTCTACATCAATTTGGTCATCGTAGTTGCCATCTCGCATTGTGTTTATAGGCCTCGTCATCCTCGTCTCCTCCTGCATCATGCATTCTAGCTGTCATCTTCGCCATTGTTACACTGCTTTATTATCTCAGTTCTGGTCTATCTTTGCTCCCTTGCTATCTCCTTTTTTCAAATGAAAGCATGTCTTTGGTCCCTTTCTTGTCCTTTTACTGTTGTTGAGTTTTTTTTATATTATTATTATACTTTTGGTTCTAATTTGTGAATATAATTGTATTCGTTATTTGATTCTGATTTGTTATTATAATTTTGGTTCTGATTCTGATTTGTTATTATAAGTTATAATTTTGGTTGTGGTTTATTATTATAATTTTGTATTCTTATTTAATTCTGATTTGTTATTATAATTTTGGTTGTGATTTGTTATTATAATTTTGTGTTCGTTATTTGGTTTTGATTTGTTCTAATTCTAATTAAAACATATTTTGAGGTGTTGTTGATTAAGTTATTAGTTTGATTATGAACAAATTAAAATACCTAAGTAGTCATGAACTTACCTAATTAATTAATTGTTAAGTTATTTTGGATATATTGTTGTTGCTGTTTGTAATTTTAATTCATGATTGAGGTTAGTTGGATTTGTGTGAACTATAAAGGTGGATATATGTCCATCTTTAGGGGTTCATGTTGAAGTGCGAATGAATATCTTAGAAGCGGAATAAGTTGAATTGAATAGAAAAACAGTAGTACTTTGCATTAATTCATGAGGAACAGCAAAGCTCCACACCTTAATCTATGGAGTGTAGAAACTCTACCATTGAAAATACATAAGTGATAATAGAGTTCATTGGTCTCGGCCCCAGAAGGGAACCGGAGTAACCAAGACTTCGAATACAATGATAAAAAGTTCTATTTATACTAAACTAGTCACTAGGGTTTATAGAAGTAAGTAATTGATGCATAAATCCACTTCCGGGGCCCACTTGGTGTGTGCTTGGGCTGAGCATGAATATTACACGTGCAGAGGTCATTCTTGGAGTTGAACGCCAGTTTGTAACGTATTTCTGGCGTTCAACTTTGGCTTGTAACGTGTTTCTGGCGTTTAACTCCAGACAGCAGCGTAGAACTGGCGTTCAACGCCCTTTTACATCGTCTAAAGTCGGCCAAAGTATAGACTATTATATATTGCTGAAAATCCCTGGATGTCTACTTTCCAACGCAATTGGAAACGTGCCATTTTGAGTTCTGTAGCTCCAGAAAATCCACTTTGAGTGTAGGGAGGTCAGAATCCAACAGCATCAGCAGTCCTTCTTCTACCTCTCCAATGATGTCCTTGAGCTCTTCTATGTCTCTTCCTTGTCTTTGTTGCTCCTCCCTCATTGCTTTTTGATCTTCTCTTATTTCATGAAGGATGATGGAGTGCTCTTGATGTTCCACCCTTAGTTGTCCCATGTTGGAACTTAATTCTCCTAGGGAGGTGTTGATTTGCTCCCAATAGTTTTGTGGAGGAAGATGCATTTGAGGCATCTCCGGGATCTCATGGCAATGAGCTTCATGCGTTTCTTGAGATCCATGCATGGCCTCTCTTGCTTGCTCCATCCTTTTCTTAGTGATGGGCTTCTCTTCCTCAATGGAAATGTCTCCTTCTATGGAAGCTCCAGCTGAGTAACATAGATGGCAAATAAGATGAGGAAAAGCTAGCCTTGCCCCAAAAGAGGGCTTTTCTGCTATTTTGTAGAGTTCAAGGGAGATGACTTCATGAACTTCTACTTCCTCTCCAATCATGATGCTATGAATCATGATGGCCCGATCCACAGTAACTTCAGATCGGTTGCTAGTGGGGATGATGGAGCGTTGGATGAACTCCAACCATCCTCTAGCTACAGGCTTGAGGTCCAGTCTTCTTAGTTGAACCGGCTTGCCCTTGGAGTCAATCTTCCATTGAGCTCCTTCCACACATATGTCCATAAGAACTTGGTCCAACCTTTGATTAAAGTTGACCCTTCTAGTGTAGGGGCGTGTATCTCCTTGCATCATAGGCAAGTTGAACGCCAACCTCACATTCTCCGGACTAAAATCTAAGTATTTCCCCCAAACCATTGTAATATAATTCTTTGGATTCGGGTTCTTACTTTGATCATGGTTCTTAGTGATCCATGCATTGGCATAGAACTCTTGAACCATTAGGATGCCGACTTGTTGGATGGGGTTTGTTAGAACTTCCCAACCTTTGACAGTGGGCTCTCATGGAGCCTCACAGATTTTCAGAGCATTGTTGAGACTCCCCAACACCAAACTTAGAGTTTGGATATGGAAGTTCAATACCAAACTTAGAGTTTGGTTGTGGCCTCCCAACACCAAACTTAAAGTTTGACTGTGGGGGCTCTGGTTGACTCTGTTTTGAGAAAAGCTTTTCATGCTTCCTCTCCATGGTTGCAGAGGGAGATCCTTGAGTTTTAAACACAAGGGAGTCCTCATTCCATTGAAGGACTAGTTCACCTCTGTCAACATCAATCACAGCTCTTGCTGTGGCTAGGAAGGGTCTTCCAAGGATGATGAATTCATCCTCATCCTTCCCAGTATCTAGGACTATGAAATCAGCAGGGATGTAAAGGCCTTCAACCTTTACTAACACGTCCTCTACCTGTCTATAAGCCTGTTTTCTTGAATTTTCTGCCATCTCTAATGAGATTTTAGCAGCTTGCACCCCATAGATTCCCAGTTTCTCTATTACAGAGAGGGGCATGAGGTTTATCCCTGAGCCAAGGTCACACAGAGCCTTCCCAAAGGTCATGGTGCCTATGGTACAAGGTATTAAGAACTTTCCAGGATCCTGTTTCTTCTGAGGCAATGTCAGTTGATCCAGATCACTCAGTTCATTAGTGAACAAGGGAGGTTCATCTTCCCAAGTCTCAATACCAAATAATTTGGCATTCAGCTTCATGATTGCACCAAGGTACTTAGTAACTTGCTCTTCAGTAACATCCTCATTCTCTTCAGAAGAGGAATACTCATCAGAGCTCATGAATGGCGTAAGGAGGTTTAATAGAATCTCTATGGTCTCTAAATGAGCCTCAGAGTCCTTTGGTTCCTCAGAGGGAAGCTCCTTATTGACCTCCTTGGGATTCACGTCCTCTCCTTCCCTTACAGGTTCGGCCATGGTGATCAATTTAATGGCCTTGCACTCTCCTTTTGGATTCTCTTCTGTATTGCTTGGGAGAGTACTAGGAGGGATTTCAGTGATCCTTTTACTCAGCTGGCCCACTTGTGCTTCCAAATTTCTAATAGAAGACCTTGTTTCATTCATGAAACTCACAGTGGCCTTAGATAGATCAGAGACTAAGTTTGCTAAATTAAAGGTATTTTGTTCAGAGTTCTCTGTCTGTTGCTGAGTGGATGATGGAAAAGGCTTGCTATTGCTAAACCTGTATCTTCCACCATTATTAAAGCCTTGTTGAGGCTTTTGATCCTTCCATGAGAGATTCGGATGATTTCTCCATGAGGGGTTATAGGTGTTTCCATATGGTTCACCCATGTAATTCACCTCTGCTATTGCAGGGTTCTCAGGATCATAAGCTTCTTCTTCAGAAGATGCCTCTTGAGTACTGTTGGATGCAGCTTGCATTCCATTCAGACTCTGAGAAATCATATTGACTTGCTGAGTCAATATTTTATTCTGAGCCAATATGGCATTCAGAGTATCAATTTCAAGAACTCCCTTCTTCTGAGGCGTCCCATTACTCATAGGATTCCTCTCAGAAGTGTACATAAACTGGTTATTAGCAACCATGTCAATGAGTTCTTGAGCTTCTGCAGGAGTTTTCTTTAGGTGAATGGATCCACCTACAGAAGTATCCAATGACATCTTAGCTAATTCAGATAGACCATCATAGAATATATCTAGGATGGTCCATTCTGAAAGCATGTCAGAAGGACACTTTTTGGTCAGTCCTTTGTATCTCTCCCAAGCTTCATAGAGGGATTCACCTTCTTTCTGTCTGAAGGTCTGAACATCCACTCTAAGCTTACTCAACTTTTGAGGAGGAAAGAACTTGGCTAAGAAAGCTTTGACCAGCTTATCCCAAGAGTTCAGGCTGTCTTTAGGTTGAGAATCCAACCATATTCTAGCTCTGTCTCTTACAGCAAAGGGGAAAAGCATGAGCCTGTAGAATTCAGGATCTACTCCATTAGTCTTAACAGTATCACAGATCTGCAAGAATTCAGTTAAAAATTGAAAAGGATCTTCAGATGGAAGTCCATGGAATTTGCAGTTCTGCTGCATCAGAGAAACTAATTGAGGTGTTAGCTCAAAATTGTTTGCTCCAATGGCAGGAATGGAGATGCTTCTTCCATGTAAATTGGAATTAGGTGCAGTAAAGTTACCAAGCATCCTCCTTGCATTATTATTATTTTCGGCTGCCATCTCCTCTTCTTGTTCAAAAATTTCTGAAAGGTGCTTGCTGGATTGTTGTAATTTAGCTTCTCTTAGTTTCCTCTTCAGAGTCCTTTCAGGTTCTGGATCTGCTTCAACAAGAATGTTCTTGTCCTTGCTCCTGCTCATATGACAAAGAAGAGGGCACAGAAAAATAATAATAATAGGGATCCTTTTTACCCAAGTATAGAGGTTCCCTTTAGGTGAGTGGAAGAAAAGGAGAAGAAAAGAATGTAATGTAATGAAAGAAACACAAGGGTGAGGAGAGCAGAGATGTGAGATAAAGAGAAGTGTTAGTAGATGAATAAACACATAGAAGGAGATGAGAGGGAAGGGTTTTCGAAAATTATTTTTGAAAAAAGATTAGTAATTTTTCGAAAATTAAAATCAAAAATTAAAATAATTAGTTAATTAAAAAGAAATTTTGAAAAAGAGGGGAGATATTTTCGAAAATTAGAGAGAGAGAGTTAGTTAGGTAGTTTTGAAAAAGATAAGAAACAAACAAAAAGTTAGTTAGTTGGTTGAAACAAATTTTGAAAATCAATTTTGAAAAGATAAGAAGATAAGAAGTTAGAAAAGATATTTTAAAATCAAATTTTTGAAAAAGATAAGATGAGAAGATATTTTTGAAAAGATATGATTGAAATTAGTTTTGAAAAAGATTTGATTTTTAAAATCACAATTAATGACTTGATTCACAAGAAATCACAAGATATGATTCTAGAACTTAAAGTTTGAATCTTTCTTAACAAGTAAGTAACAAACTTGAAATTTTTGAATCAAAACATTAATTGATGATGTTATTTTCGAAAATATGATGTAAAATTAAGAAAAATATTTTTGAAAAATATTTTTGGAATTTTCAAAAATAACTAAGAAAAATGGAAAAGATTTTATTTTTGAAAAAGATTTTGAAAAAGATAGGATTTTTAAATTGAAAATTTGATTTGACTCATAAAAACAACTAAATTTTAAAATTTTTTGAAAAAGTCAATCCAAATTTTCGAATTTTATGAGAGAAAAGAGGGAAAGATAATTTTTTTTTATTTTTTGAATTTTTATGATGAGAGAGAAAAACAAGAAAAATGATGCAATGCATGAAAGTTATGGATCAAAACAATGAATGCATGCAAGAATGCTATGAATGTCAAGATGAACACCAAGAACACTATGAAGATCATGATGAACATCAAAGACATATTTTTGAAAAATTTTTAATGCAAAGAAAACATGCAGGACACCAAACTTAGAAGTATTTAATGCTTAGGCACTAAGAATTCAAGAATGCATATGAAAAACACCATACAACACAAAACAATATAATATGAAGATCAATCAAGAAGGTTTATCAAGAACAACTTGAAGATCATGATGAATGCAATGCATGAATGCAATTTTCGAAAAATGCAAGATGAATATGCAATTGACACCAAACTTACAATTTGACTCAAGACTCAAACAAGAAACACAAAAATAATTTTTTATTTTTATGATTTTCTAAAATTTTTTTGGGTTTTTCGAAAATTAATTTGAAAAAGAAAAATAAGGATTCCAAAATTTTTAATATGAATTCCAGGAATCTTGCATTCTTAGTCTAAAGCTTCAGTCCAGGAATTAGACATGGCTCACTAGCCAGCCAAGCTTTCAATGAAAGCTCCAGTCCAAAACACTAGACATGGCCAATGGCCAGCCAAGCTTCAGCAAAAATATGTGAGTAATTCATTCAATTTTAAGCCAAAACCTCAGTCCAAAAGAATTTAGACATGGCTTTACAGCCAGCCAGGTTTTAGCATGCTTCATGAATCACTAGAATTCATTCTTAAAGATTTTGAAGAAAAATATATTTTTGAAAACATATTTTAAAATTTTTCGAAAACAAAGGAGAAATTTTTGGAAGATTTTTTTTTTGAAAACATTTTGAAAAGAAAACGAAAAGAAAGTTACCTAATCTGAGCAACAGGATGAACCGTCAGTTGTCCAAACTCAAACAATCCCCAGCAACGGCGCCAAAAACTTGGTGCACGAAATTGTGATCATCAATGGCGCCATCAACATGGTACGCTCAATTGTAATCTCAACTTTTTATCACAACTTCGCACAACTAACCAGCAAGTGCACTGGGTCGTCCAAGTAATAAACCTTACGCGAGTAAGGGTCGATCCCACGGAGATTGTTGGTATGAAGCAAGCTATGGTCATCTTGTAAATCTCAATCGGGCGGATATAAAATAGTTATGGAGTTTTTGAAAATAAATAATAAAATAGGGATAGAAATACTTATGTAAATCCTTGGTGAGAATTTCAGATAAACGCATAGAGATGCTTTCGTTCCTCTAAACCTCTGCTTTCCTGCTGTCTTCATCCAATCA
>NC_029785.2:29882346-29889820 GCF_000816755.2 Arachis ipaensis
GAATATCTTAGAAGCGGAATAAGTTGAATTGAATAGAAAAACAGTAGTACTTTGCATTAATTCATGAGGAACATCAGAGCTCCACACCTTAATCTATGGAGTGTAGAAACTCTACCGTTGAAAATACATAAGTGATAATGGAGTTCATTGGTCTCGGCCCCAGAAGGGAACCGGAGTAACCAAGACTTCGAATACAATGATAAAAAGTTCTATTTATACTAAACTAGTCACTAGGGTTTACAGAAGTAAGTAATTGATGCATAAATCCACTTCCGGGGCCCACTTGGTGTGTGCTTGGGCTGAGCATGAATGTTATACGTGCAGAGGTCATTCTTGGAGTTGAACGCCAGTTTGTAATGTATTTCTGGCGTTCAACTCTGGCTTGTAACATGTTTCTGGCGTTTAACTCTAGACAGCAGTGTAGAATTGGCGTTCAACGCCCTTTTACGTCATCTAAACTCGGCCAAAGTATGGACTATTATATATTGCTGGAAAGCCCTGGATGTCTACTTTCCAACGCAATTGGAAGCATACCATTTTGAATTTTGTAGCTCCAGAAAATCCACTTTGAGTGCAGGGAGGTCAGAATCCAACAGCATCAGCAGTCCTTCTTCTACCTCTGAATCTGATTTTTGCTCAAGTCCCTCAATTTCAGCCAGAAAATACCTGAAATCACAAAAAAACATACAAACTCATAGTAAAGTCCAGAAATGTGAATTTAACATAAAAACTAATGAAAACATCCCTAAAAGTAACTAGATTCTACTAAAAATATACTAAAAACAATGCCAAAAAGCGTATAAATTATCCGCTCATCTAAAATATTTTTCAAATAATATAGGTGTACACAAGATTTGTGTTATATTTGCTGATTTATGTGATTTAAAGTGTCTATAAATTTTATCTTTGCTATTACATTGTTTTTTTACTAGTGTTAATTGATATTCTCTTTGCAGACATGACGAGAGGTAGAGGTGTCACGAATCAACCACGTTGTCGTGGTAAAGGGAGGGATTCTACTGGAACCCTTAGGACTTCTCAGTCGTCCCCCTCTATGCCGACTACTCCTGTGAAGTCACAGGCAATGAGTGCACATGACCAACTGTTTATCATAGTCCCTAATTCCAACTACGTGGCTCTTACTGCTTCGCCACCCCCGCAACCAAGAAGTCATTCGTCGTCTGCTTCATCATCAGATTAGATTCCTCCACCACCTCCATCCACTCAGCAGCGCACTACCTCGACGACGCCGCCTCCAGCGACAGACACTGCGGTGTTGGAATTCTTTCACGAATCCCAGCCAGATGCCCCTCACCACCTTCCATCATACGGATGACGATTTGGCCTAATGGGACTTCAGCATGAGTACTATTTTAAGTTTTTTATATGAAAACTACTATAGTTAGTCAGTTTAATTTAGTTACACTCAATTTTACTAGTTTTAGTGAATTTAGGTTGTTAAGATAGGTTCGAGTTAGTTTAGTAGGTTTGAACTGCTTGATTCTTGATTCTTGTTTGTTGATTGTTGATAGATGTTGCTGTTTAAGTGAATTATTGATGGATGTAATTTTTGGTGCATTCTAGATATAGATAAAACTCTGCTGAAATTTCTAAAAAAATAATATAAATATAATTGAAGTTTATAGATAACTTCGAAGTATTTTTTAGTAAACTACTAAAACTAAGTTTTTCATTCATAGGTTTGTGCCAAATTACAATGCATGTACACATGAGTGTACTAATATCATAAAGCTAATGTACGACCACCCATGACCAAGCTACAAAAAGATCCCAGCTGATACTAGAGAGTGATGGTTTCAAAAGTAGACGGTAAGACCTCAACAAATTCAAACCTTAGTGTTAGTTTATATCTTCTATTTGTTTAATTATGTATTTAATTTTGATTAATTCGTGCAAAATATTATTTCTGTAAGTGAACTTTATATAGGACAAGACTCACGATCTCATGGTAAAAAATATCTTCGACCATCGAATAGCTAGGTAGCTTTATCAGATGTTGGAGGACGTACGTGAGCACCACGACCACCTCACTATTTGGCTTCTCCCTGACATTAAGAAGTTACTGTACGTCCATTAGGAGATTGATGAGGAGTTCAAACGTCGACGTTTCACCAATAGAGCTAATAGGACATCAGCCAGGTTGTCGAAGTATACCGGTGGGTCAACGACTTTCATGATGACTAAGTCCAGGCTAGTAAGTAACTTGTTTCATTTTGTTGTTAAGTTTGTTTAGTCTTAATATAATGTCATTATTACTTGACTTAACATGTGGTGTGAAAATGCGAAGTCAAAGTTGTTGGATCGCGAGGCGATGATGATGGAGACCTTCAAGTATACTCAAACGTTGAACGAGAACAATGAGAGATTTGCAGATCAGCGGGTCGCGAATCATTACTTGAGTAAACATCATGTAACATAGCACTTTTAAATTAACTGCAAACCTGTTATATTTGCTGATTTATGTGATTTAAAGTGTCTATAAATTTTATCTTTGCTATTACATTGTTTTTTTACTAGTGTTAATTGATATTCTCTTTGCAGACATGACGAGAGGTAGAGGTGTCACGAATCAACCACGTTGTCGTGGTAAAGGGAGGGATTCTACTGGAACCCTTAGGACTTCTCAGTCGTCCCCCTCTATGCCGACTACTCCTGTGAAGTCACAGGCAATGAGTGCACATGACCAACTGTTTATCATAGTCCCTAATTCCAACTACGTGGCTCTTACTGCTTCGCCACCCCCGCAACCAAGAAGTCATTCGTCGTCTGCTTCATCATCAGATTAGATTCCTCCACCACCTCCATCCACTCAGCAGCGCACTACCTCGACGACGCCGCCTCCAGCGACAGACACTGCGGTGTTGGAATTCTTTCACGAATCCCAGCCAGATGCCCCTCACCACCTTCCATCATACGGATGACGATTTGGCCTAATGGGACTTCAGCATGAGTACTATTTTAAGTTTTTTATATGAAAACTACTATAGTTAGTCAGTTTAATTTAGTTACACTCAATTTTACTAGTTTTAGTGAATTTAGGTTGTTAAGATAGGTTCGAGTTAGTTTAGTAGGTTTGAACTGCTTGATTCTTGATTCTTGTTTGTTGATTGTTGATAGATGTTGCTGTTTAAGTGAATTATTGATGGATGTAATTTTTGGTGCATTCTAGATATAGATAAAACTCTGCTGAAATTTCTAAAAAAATAATATAAATATAATTGAAGTTTATAGATAACTTCGAAGTATTTTTTAGTAAACTACTAAAACTAAGTTTTTCATTCATAGGTTTGTGCCAAATTACAATGCATGTACACATGAGTGTACTAATATCATAAAGCTAATGTACGACCACCCATGACCAAGCTACAAAAAGATCCCAGCTGATACTAGAGAGTGATGGTTTCAAAAGTAGACGGTAAGACCTCAACAAATTCAAACCTTAGTGTTAGTTTATATCTTCTATTTGTTTAATTATGTATTTAATTTTGATTAATTCGTGCAAAATATTATTTCTGTAAGTGAACTTTATATAGGACAAGACTCACGATCTCATGGTAAAAAATATCTTCGACCATCGAATAGCTAGGTAGCTTTATCAGATGTTGGAGGACGTACGTGAGCACCACGACCACCTCACTATTTGGCTTCTCCCTGACATTAAGAAGTTACTGTACGTCCATTAGGAGATTGATGAGGAGTTCAAACGTCGACGTTTCACCAATAGAGCTAATAGGACATCAGCCAGGTTGTCGAAGTATACCGGTGGGTCAACGACTTTCATGATGACTAAGTCCAGGCTAGTAAGTAACTTGTTTCATTTTGTTGTTAAGTTTGTTTAGTCTTAATATAATGTCATTATTACTTGACTTAACATGTGGTGTGAAAGTCAAAGGTCAAAGTTGTTGGATCGCGAGGCGATGATGATGGAGACCTTCAAGTATACTCAAACGTTGAACGAGAACAATGAGAGATTCAGCGGGTCCCTACACGCAGAGATTGGAGGCCACAACCCAATAATCTCAGCGTAGTGGAGATGATGGCGGCAACAACTCCACTGCATCAGTCGTCGATCCTGATTAGGTTTGGCGCGAGGCCACATCTGAGCCGTACCAGAATCACGTGTATAGGCTCGGATCATTTTTGTCGACAACCTCTACATGTCCACATTGAGACATTCATCCGCCTCGGCCACCAGTAAGCCCGTCGATCCTGACGACGTCGTCGAATTGAGGGAACATGTGTTGCTTCTTACCCGACGCCTTCACCAACAGGCTCAGCAGCTGCAGGGGTCTAAGGAGAGGTATCATGCTATCTTCTCACACATGATAGAAATAGATGACCAAAGGCTGGAGTGGAGGCAAGAGCCAGAGTGGTTTCAGCGGATGGAGCGACACATGGCGCCGTACGAAGATCAGATGCGCGCTAGTGGCAGCGGCATTGCTGGTAGTAGCGGCGTTGATAGAAGGGCACATACATCATCACCTAAGCCGCCACCTCAGCAGCAGGACTAGCGGGACAATGACGACGACGACTTTCAGTGAGAGTGCATCATATCCTTTGTTATTTGACTTTTCATTTTATTTGTACACTTGATAATTTAACATATTTGGCTTCTATTATTTAGAATTCGACTATGAATTGTGCAAAAAGTAAATTTAAATAAAAAAAATTAGAATTTCACCACTAATTTCTTCAAAAAATATTAAAAAAAGTTGAACTTACCGTCGGATTCTCCGGCGGAAATATCTTATGATAAAAATGCCGGAACAAAATTATTTGGCGCCAAAGTTACAGTTGAAAAAAATCCGCCGGTAACTTACACCAGATATTCGTAGCTTAAAAAACTAAATCCGCTACAAGTTACCATCGGACAACAAAATCTGACGGAAAAAATTTATCGGCGAGATTTATACTGTCAGATTAAAACCAACACAAATTTCGACGGTAAATCTGACGGTACTCAGCATTTTTCTTGTAGTGTTAATTGTGGCAATAGATAAAAGTGTAGAAAAAAATTAAGGGTGTCAATAGATCGACAAAAGCATAACGATAGAGCAACCGACACGCTCGTGATGTGACTCTTTCAAAAGTGTGCCGATAGCTCAAAAAATATGACGAGAAATTATTGCTACATTTTTTCTACTTTTCGACACATTTTAAAAACATGACAATAGACTATTTTTTTTGTAAATTAATTAATTGAACTAATGGTTAATTTATTGAGCTTTACTATTTTGTATCTCGACTTATATGAGATTATGAGATTTTAGTTGGCATTATATTTTTAATTTGCATATTTTTAACATTTATATTAAAATATATTTATATATTTTTGTGTTTATTTATAATTTTATATATTATTTTATTGTAATTTAATTATTTCAATTAAATCATAATTATATCAGTTAAACCTCTAAACTAGCAAATCAATAACTAAAATACGTTGCTTCAATATTTAGAACTTTGATTAAAATGCACATCAAGTGATCGATAATTCGATATACATTATTTTGAGCCCAATATCAAGTCATAATAAATAATAAGAAATAATAAAAATTAGTAACAACTGACAAGATAATTACAGGACCAGAACCACCCAAAGTTATCAATTGTAAAATATAGAAAGAAAAATAATAATTTAAGCGAGGTAGGTTACGTTAAACGTTATTGCTTGGTAGAATACAACACGTGAATAACATGCATTTGACTACGAGTTGAGTTGGGATTGAAGAGCGAGTGGGCCATGCAGAAACGAGTTGACCAGCTGATATCCCGCGCTTAGAATCCCCCAAAGATTGCTTCAAAATTAATTAAATTAATACAAAATTACTGTTTATTTTAATAATTCATTCTTAGACAAAAAGCTAGCTCACACACCAGCGAAGGATTTTGTTGTCTATCAGAATTTTTACTTTTATTAGAATTAGAATCATATTTACATCATAATAATTTATCCTTTCCAAACAAGGTTGAATGTAGAGAGGTAAAAAATCAAGTAAAAATTCGCAAATAAATTTATTATTCAAGTGCAAAAATACGCTGCTAAATTACATATTCAGAAAAGCTCAGATAACCCAAAACACCATAAAACACACTTTTGCCATTGCCTCCGGCACCACAAAATGCACACAGTAGAAAGTACTCAGTTGTCATCGCCATTTTAAAACTTATTATCAATATGTTATCATTTTACTAGAGTTGCATTTGCTACTAGAAATATACTAACACTTTTCAATGATATTTTTGTTACTGGCGTATTTATTAGAGTAACTCTAATAGAGTATTTTTAAAATATTATTTTTGATATTTATAAAATTTAAAATTAAAATTTGTATTGAAATTGATAAATAAAATAAAATTGATGAAATGATATTATTTTAATAAAAAATAATAAAATTTTGTCATTTGTATATATATCTTAATAAAATAAATAAATATAACATAAAATTTAATATATATAGAGTAACAAATCTTACATCTAATTTTAAATTATTATTTATAAAATGTGATTTTATAAATAATTTTGTGATATTTTATGGACCTAAAATAAACTTAAAATGAAATATAGTATTGGAGTTGTTCTTACAGACAATTCTCATTATCGTTAAAAGCTTAGTACATAATACGGTACCATCATAATTTTTCGTAGTGCTACATTAAGGTAAGAGTAAACCACTAAAAATGTCTATAAATTATCAAATTATTGATAAAAGTATCTCCTAATTTGTTAATAATAAAGGTATCTTTAAAATATTTTAAAACAACAGAAAATATATATATTCTCAAAAAAAAATTAAAAATTGAATTTTGATATAATTGTTTATAGCATGATTTAAAAACATGATATATTTTTTTTTGTTATTTTTTATTTGTTTTAAAATATTTTAAAGATATATTTTTTATCGTTAACAAATTTAAAGGATATTTTTGTCATCATTTAATAGTTCGGTGATTTTTTTATGGTTTACCCTTAAGCTAATGTTACAATAGAAAAATAGTGTTATTAATAATATGCTTCCAAAGAATAATAATATTTTTGAATGTGATCTAAAACTAACAATAATAGTATAGTACTTTATCCCAAAATCAATGACCACCAACCCGAAAACTCAATATTCAAGCAGTAATAATGGTACATCTCCAAATACTTTTTTGTGAATATTGTGGGAGTAAGTTGTATTTGTAAATTATAACTAAGTTTAACCAAGTACTTCTATTATGGTTCAATAATATTCTAATTGAGCCTAAGATCTAGGGGTGTTTAAAATCGATTCGGACCGAACTAAACTGATAGACCGAACCGAAAAAATAAAAACCGAAAAAACCGAAAAAGTGATGTTTTGCAGTTTTTTTGCGGTTCGGTTCGATTTTCGGTTCTTGCCACCAAAACCCTAACCAACCAAACCGAACCGGTTCTTAGCAAAACCCTAAAATTAAAACTACCCTAACCCAG
>NC_029785.2:29890468-29895619 GCF_000816755.2 Arachis ipaensis
CCCCTCCCCCCATGGAAACCTAACCTCGCCGCCCAAACCCCAGATCGGAGTCACCACATCTCGCCCACTCACCCAGACGGCCAGACCCCGCACGGAGCCAGCCTGAGCCACCCACCTCCTTGATACTCGAAGGCCGAAGCCTTCCTCTTCCTCCAAATCTCACCTTCTTCACTCCTTGTCCTTGATACTCGAAGTCGAAGCCAGCTCCGCAAAGGAAGACGAAGACGAAGACGAAGACGAAGACCCAGTCAACCACCCACCCACAGGACCTCCGACCTCACCACCTCCGACGTCACCGCCTCCACCCAGAAAGCCTCCACCCAGCAGCGTTTCTGGGTTCTGTAGGGTCACCTCACCACCTCCGACCTCGCCGCCTCTACCCAGAAAGCCTCCACCCAGCAGCATTTCTGGGTTCTGTAGGGTCACCTCACCACCTCCGACCTCGCCTCCTCCACCCAGAAAGTCTCCCACCCAGCCACCGATTCAAGTGCATATGGAGCCCGAGCAATCTATTCAGGTAAACCTTACTGATGCATTGTTCCCTTGTTGGTATTGCTGCTTGCTGGTTATTGTTCAATGTTCAGTTTGTTCAGGTTAGGGTTATTGTTGCCTCGGATCCCATTTTTTGAATATCGACAATAGATTCTTTCAAAATTTTATACTTTAGTTTAATCATCTTTTTTTGTACGTTAGGATCTAGGAGTTCAATTTTAATATAAAGATTGATAGAATTGAATAGATTTAACCTGAAAAATGATGTTAGGGATCTAGTTCAATTTTAATATAATCAATTAATCATTAACATAATTTAACCTGAAAAATAGTTTATAAGTAATGTTTACCATTTCATGTATGTTTCATATTGTTTTTGCCAAGTCAGAGTGTTCAATTTGTTGGTATAATGCTATTGCTGTTTAGTGTTTAATTTGCTAAGTTCAATTTGTTCATTGCTTGTTCACATTATGAAGTTTTGTTCTGTTTGGTTTATTGCTGGTTCATTGCTTGTTTATTGTTTGGTTTATTGCTGTTTATTGCCAAGTTTAATTTGTTGGTATAATGGTTTATTGCTTGTTTATTGCTTGTTTGGTTCATTGCTGGTTTAATTTGAAATTATCAAGTTTTGTTCTGTTTAGTGTTTAATTTGCCAAGTTCAATTTGTTCGTTGCTTGTTCACATTATCAAGTTTTGTTCTGTTTTGTTTATTGCTGGTTATTGCTTGAATATTGCTGGTTATTGCTTGTTTATTGCTGGTTTAATTGTTCATTGCTTGTTCAGATTATCAAGTTTTGTTCTGTTTTGTTTATTGCTTGTTTATTGCTGGTTAATGGTTATTGCTTGTTTATGTAGTTTGACGTCAGTTCAAGTGAGAATATGGGCGACACTGGATTACCTCCAGTTCCTATTCCGAATGAATCAACAAGCATCAGATCTCCGACACTGGATTGCCTCCAGTTCCTATTCCCAATGAAGAAGATTTTGGTGTTGAGTCTGATTAAAGTACATCTTGTTAAGTTTTATGGTATGAATTGTTCTCCTTATATTATTATTATTATTATTGTTGTTGTTGTTGTTGTTGTTCTTGTTGTTCTTATTATGTAACTGTTTTTTTTTTTTATTTCAGGTTGGTTTGCATTATGAAGTTTTAGCTATTTTGTTGGAGAAGACACCATAACTTTGCTATCAGTTTAATGATAATTTATTTTTATTTTCAGTTGTGTTGAGTGTTGAGCTATTAAACTTCTTTAATTGTCGTATTTGAATTCTATTGTCGTTATATTTCATTAGATCAAGACTTTGTTAGCTATTGTGTATTTTGGCTTGTTGATTTCAATCTTATGACATTGCATAATAGTATGGTAGAATTTTTTTTTATTTGATCGAAAAACCGAACAAACTGAACCGAACCAAACCGATTTTAATTGGTTTGGTTTGGTTCGGATGACCTTGAAAAAAACCGAACCAAACCGAACCGCAGCTTAATTAAACGATCGGATCGGATGGCTTTTCCTTCAAAAACCGAACCAAACCGCACCTAGAGGTAGAATTCGATACAAATATTATATCTATACAAATGTATTATAAATACGAGGTGGAATGACCACCTTCATGTATGCTGCAATTATTTCCTTAATTTTTATACTTCTTTAGCGATTATTGACTTAATTGTAAAAGTCTCTTAATCCGACTCACGAATTGCTGCTTATTGGAAGTTTCTCTCTCTCCTTAAAGATCAATTAAGGTGATGTCTCAGAATCTTTAGTGATTTTTTTAAATAATTTTTTTAGTAATTTTTCTAGGTTTAATTAAAGTTCTTATATTTTTTTTATGAAGTTTTCATAACTAATCGTATATTTGAAGTTGTTTTAAATTATTATATTTTTAAAATTAGTTTTTAAAGTAACCAAGAAATAAGTCCACAACATGGGCACCCAACTTCAAGTGGTTTTCCACTCTTGGGGGGAGGGGGGAATTTCATCCAAGTCTGGCACCATTGGCTGAAGTTTCGCTAGCGCCAGGACGATGATCTTCTCCAAGGATGTTTTTAATTCAACCAAAGCTCTCCCGAAGATTTAAGATTTGAATGGCTAGTTGTTAATAACTTCTTCTAGAAGGATAAGATTTAGTTTTAGTTTAGATTTAAATTATTGTTTTAGTTATCTTATCCTTCCAAAGATAAGATTAGATTTAGTTTTTAAATTTGAATTCTAGATTGGACTTAGGATATAAAGTGAACGATGGTTCCCAAAGAAGATAACATCATATCATCATAGGATCACTAAATCATCTAGCATCTCATTCATTAGCTTTTTTTTTTCTATTTATCATGAGTAACTAGCTCTCTTTTGTTAAGGGTTAGGAGCTCTGTTTGATTTTTATGGATTGATAATGTGATTGTTTCTTTTATTTTAATGTATGCATTGATACGTTTTTAAGATTGAGTCTCGTTCTTCATCTTTAATGGTTAGAAGTATTGAAAAATATTCTAATTCTGTCTTCGATTTTGTTATTACTTTGGAAAATTTAATATCAGAATTAGCTTGAAACTCTTTCTCATAATTTTCAACTTGATTAGGAATAGTATTTTAAAAGTTGTGTGACGTTAAATCGGAATTATACTTAATATCTTTTCTTAATTAGTTGACCAAGGAATTGGCGATTAAATAAGATAAAAGAAATTGCATTGCCAAGAAATAGGAATTTGATTATATATGATTTGTCGTGAAAGCATCTTGCATGAATTAAAGAAAATAAACATGAGGAGTTCTGTTTCTAAAAGTTAAATATCTCCGAAACCTTTAATATCTCATTCACTATTTACCTCTTCAAGTTCATAAGCATTCTTTTATTCACACCAAACACTCTCCTTTATTATTCTTTACTATTCCAAAGTTCACATCCTTTCTCTTGCAAAGGGTTCGATCGATCTAATTAGAAGATTCAATTAGAAGTTGCTTGTTCAATCCTTTAATCCACGTGGGAATGATATCCACTCATTGTGGTATTACTTGGAGCGATTTGGTGCACTTGCCAATATTCAGCTGTATCAAGTTTTTGGCTCACCAAGTTTTTTGGCGTCGTTCTTGGGGATTAACTGAGATTAACAACATACATCTGGTTGAATCACTAAATTAGATCTTTATTTTATTTTATTTTATTTTATTTTTATTATTCTATTTACTCTTCTTTTCTTCTTTATTCTTCTCTTTTATTCCACACGGCGGGTTTTATTTCTTTCTTGTTTTTGTGCATGCAAGGGAAAGAAGATTGCACACTCTTTGATCCTGAAATAAAAAGAACACTTGCACAATTAAGAAAGAAATCAAAGGCTAGGAGAGAAGAAGTATAGAGAATGGCAGAGAAGAACAACAATGTGAGAAGGACCCTTGGTGATTACACCACACCTACCATTGATAGCTACAGAAGTAGCATGTAAGGCCCATGGTTCAAGCTAACAATAGAGAAACTTTTCCAATCTACTGCCTTGTTTGTGCAAAAAACCTAAAGCTTCATGCAAGAAATAAGAGCAAACTTCAAAAATTAAGAAGCTTCCATCAAAATCTAGAGGTGCAAGTGGGACAAATTGTCAAGCAATTGGCAAAGAAACTGGCAATTTCCTTTCTGAGTGATACAATACCAAACCCTAGAGAGGAATGCAAGGCTATCTCCCTAAGAAGTAGAAGATTAGTTATCAAGGAGATCCTCAGGAGAATGAGAAAAAAAGTCGAAGAGCCTTCAGAAGAGAAAAAGGAGGAGAAACTAGAGGGAAAGAAAACTCCTGCACCAACAGAAATCAAGAAGGAGAACGTGAAAGCCTATGAACCAAGATTTCTATATCCTTAAAAGCTACAGAAGCAGAATCAGGAAAAGAACTTTTTCAAATTCTTGGAAGTGTTCAAAAAGATGCAAATCAACATTCTTTTTGCAGAAGTCTTAGAACCAATGCCACTCTATGCCAAATTCATAAAAGAGTTACTGTCCAAGAAAAGAACCCTCAAGAAAGATGAGACAGTGAGAATCACTAAGTTGTGTAGAGCCATTATTTAAAGAAAACTACCACAGAAGTTGAAAGATCCTGGGAGTTTCCAAATCCCTTGCACAATTGGAGAGGTCACTGAAAGAACTTAGAGATTGATGGTTTAGAAGTTATAACGAATACTCGTTGTAAGTATAGTTACTAAACCAAGCAATCAACCTTTCTTACAAACGTTTTGGTTGTCACAAGTAACAAACCCCTTAAAAATTGTTAACCGAGTATTCAAACCTCGGGTCGTCTTCTCAAGGAACTGCAAGGAAGTATGTTCTTATTATTGGCTATAAAGGTTATAATCGGGGTTTAGAGGGTGAGAAACTAGTGATTTAAATGACAAGTAAAGTAAATGGCAATTAAAATAAATAAAACTGTAAAGCAAACTTTTGGCAAGGTAAGAGAGATTGGAAGTCCAACTTAATTATCTCTCTCAACAATAATAAAAGTTGAATCTAAATTCCACTTAGTTAACCTTTACTAAAGCAAAGGAAAGTCAAGGGACTAATTAGTTTGACCTTTGAATCCTATTTAATTCCTAAGAAAAAGTTGGGATTATTGAAGTTCAGTTCAATTAGCAAGATAACAATTATCAATTATGCTGAGTTAATAACTGTTGAGTTACT
>NC_029785.2:29898097-29903409 GCF_000816755.2 Arachis ipaensis
GTATGATCCTCTCGGATGAAAACAAATCCATATGCGCTGTCACCGCACGGCTAATCATCTGTTGGTTCCCGCTAGCGTTGGAATAGGACCATTGTTCTTTTGCACACTGTCACTTCGCCCATGAAGAACTGAGGATTGATGGTTTAGAAGTTATAACGAATACTCGTTGTAAGTATAGTTACTAAACCAAGCAATCAACCTTTCTTACAAACGTTTTGGTTGTCACAAGTAACAAACCCCTTAAAAATTGTTAACCGAGTATTCAAACCTCGGGTCGTCTTCTCAAGGAACTGCAAGGAAGTATGTTCTTATTATTGGCTATAAAGGTTATAATCGGGGTTTAGAGGGTGAGAAACTAGTGATTTAAATGACAAGTAAAGTAAATGGCAATTAAAATAAATAAAACTGTAAAGCAAACTTTTGGCAAGGTAAGAGAGATTGGAAGTCCAACTTAATTATCTCTCTCAACAATAATAAAAGTTGAATCTAAATTCCACTTAGTTAACCTTTACTAAAGCAAAGGAAAGTCAAGGGACTAATTAGTTTGACCTTTGAATCCTATTTAATTCCTAAGAAAAAGTTGGGATTATTGAAGTTCAATTCAATTAGCAAGATAGCGATTATCAGTTATATTGAGTTTGATAATGTTGAGTTACTGATTTCTTAACCAAGACCAAAAGGGAAAAAAGTAAGATTGCTGGAATAAAAATGTCCTTAGATGGAAAGCAATGGTAACACAAATTAAAGAGAAAGCAATCAATAACTGAAATACCTCAAATAATCATTAATTCAAATCATAACATGAAAAAGGTTCATAAGCCAAATTGGCAACATTTATAGATACGAATAAAAGCATTAAAGTAAAAGTAGCATAGAAACATAAATTAAAATAAATACTAAACCTGGATCGAGAGTTACTCTTAAAAACTAAGAGAAGTCCTAAATCCTAATCCTAAGAGAGAGAGGAGAGAACCTCTCTCAAGCTAAATCTAAATCATGGAAAGTGAAAATTGGTGAGCTCCCTTTAAATGGATGCATTCCTACACTTTATAGCCTCTAATCTGTGTGTTTTGTACTTGGATCTGGGCCAAAAGGGCTTTGGAAATCGCTAGGGGCGTATTCTGTGAATTTTGGTACATGGCCTCTGTCACGCGTCCGCGTGGGTCACGCGGTCGCGTCATTCGGAGCATTTCCTTGCCACGCGGTCGCGTCAGTCATGCGGCCGCGTCGCTGCTTCTTTGCTTCTGGCACGCGATCGCGTCAGTCATGCGATCGCGTGGATGCCAGTTCCTTCAGGAACTCCGTTTCGCACTTCCCTTCCATTTTTGTACGTTTCCTTTTCCATCCTTTAAGTCATTCTGCCTTAGAAGTCTTACTTTCTATAACTTTGTTCTTCATCTAACCAATCAATAATTATAGAGTACAGTCATACCAAAAATCATGAGGTCTTTACTTAAGGTTGTAATGGGGCTAAGGTAAAGGTAAGGATATATGTATAAGGTTAAGTGAGCTAATAAGTGAATCATTAATTAGACTAAGATCTCACCTAATATACATATTTAGTAAAACATAACTTCTTTACCTATTTTCCCATATTTTTCCACTTGTTGTTACATGCTCATGCTTCAATTTTTTTTATTTTTATCCCATATGCATTTATTTTGCATTGGGGAATTTTGTATCCCTTTTATTAATTGCCGAAAAATAACTTCTCTTTTTTTTTATGCATATGGTGACTTAACTTTGATTTCTCATGAGCATGCTTCCCAAAGTTTCTGAGTTATTTTATTTCTTTCAACTTTTTCTACCTTTTGTTTCTATCATCTATGTTCCCAATAGGTTTCCCACATTTTAATTTATTCATAATTTTCTATCTTAAGCTAACCAAGGATTCAACTTGGGATTTTATTTTGTTTTTCTGCTTAAGGCTAGTAGTGTGGCTAAATAGAATAAAAGGGATTTTAAAGGCTCAAGGGGGCTAACAAGGGTGATGTGAAAGGTAGGTTATTTTGGGGTAAGTGAGCTAAAATCAAATGATGGCCTCAATCATTCTTTTGGTATGTATCTATATTCTATATTCTATATTCTATATTCTATAATTGGACATATAGATTAAAGCAAAGTAAAGGACATCAGAATAAAAAGAAGCGAAACACACAGGAATGAAATTATGGTTTGAATGTAACCATACAATTAAGCTCAAGACTCACAAGCTGTGTGTTCTCTAACTCAAGCATCATATATCATTCATATATGTTATGCAGGTTTAGTTAAAAATTCCCATTATTCTCATAAAAAAATTATTTAGGGTAGCCTTTAAAGTTTTAATGTTCCTCCTTGATGAAATATTGTCAGCTTAACTATATGATGTAATGCTATATATATAAGGTTTATGGATTTAAATCTGTTATGTTCAATTTTCTAGCTTACTACCATTTTATATTTTTCAATTTAAACTATGCTATCTTATGCTAAAAAGGGTAAACTATACTAATTAATCCACTAAGTCAGAATTGCAAACTAAACTAAATAACTAAAATAAACTAAATAGCTAAAATATAAACTAAAAATGCAAAATGCAGAAATAGAGTAAAAATACATAAAAGTAGCAATGTATAAGTACTCAGAAAATAACAGTAAAAAGAAAAATATCCAAAAAAAAGAAAAAAGAGATGTAGTGGTTCACCAAAATAAAACGCCAGAGATGGCGACCTCCCCACACTTAAAATGAAGCATCGTCCCTGATGCTCAGTCAAGCCGGGTGTGAAGGGTGTCATCACTGGTAGGGATGGTAGCTGGAGGCTCTGAGGTGGTGGTGGGCTGAGGATCTGGCTGCTGTAGAGGAGGGGCTAACTGGATCAGGATCTCTGGATCTGCAGCCTCAATCTGATGTGGGACCTCCTGATGTGGTGCAGCCTGCTCTGTGCCTGCCTGCTGATGGGTCTCCGCCTGGGAATGAGTCTCCTCCTCGTGCTCATCCTCCTCCTCCTCTGATGGCTTTGATGGTGTGTCGGGCTCGGAGGGGATGTCACCACCCTATCGGATCATCAGCTTTAGATGCGAATAGCGTCGCTGGCTGCGATGCTCCAATCTCTCATACCGGCGCCGGTTACGGCGCTCCATCTGATCAAGCTGTCGGAACAGGCGGTGCACGAGGCGGTATACGGGCTCAGAGGCAGGTGGAGGTGCAGTGGTGGCAGCGGGGACAGCAGGGGCAGCTGTGGATGAAGAGGGTCCAGCAGACGGTGGGGCTGTCTCATCAGTAGCAGTGAAGGGTGGTGGTCTGTAGCCCAAAACTAGGAAGTTCCTGTTGTGAGGAATGATCTTCCTGCAGTCCGCCGCTGGTGGTCTCTCGTCGGCATCCTCCCATGGCACGTCAGCTCGACGGCCTAGCTGTGTAACCAGATAAGGAAAAGGGAGGGTGCCTCGGACATGGACCCTAGCCATATAATGCCGGATAAAGCGTGGCAGATAAAGGTCCTTACCCTCCATCACACACCATAGGAGGGTGATCATAGCAGCCGGGATCTCCGTCTCATGAGTACTCGGCATCACATAGTTGCTCAAGATCTGGTGCCATAACCGAGCCTCTTCATTTAAGTACGCCCTCTTGATCCCTCTAGGCATGGTGGTGTCCTGACCCATCTCCCAAGGAACAGTCGGGTCGAGAGCTATCCGTGCCTTCACAGCATCCCAATCAAACCGCATCAGGCGCATGTCCTCCTCAACCTTTTGATAACCATCAGGCTGATCAGACTTGGCTGGGAGCCGGAGAATGTCCTCTATGGCCTCCTCAGTGACCAGAATTTGCTTTTCTCTCAGGTTCACTGCATCTAGGGTAGTGACGTAGTAATTGCAGTAGAATTCCCTGACCCAAGATGCAGTGACCTCTGTCAGTGCTCTCTCCAGAAAGAACCAGCCTCTTTGCTTGATTTGCTCAGTGGTGTACTGCTGGAGTACTTCTGGAATCTTCAGAGTTCTCTCCAGGTATAGGTTCCTGGAGTTTGCAAATGCCGGATACTTCAGCTCATAGTATCGGTTTGCAAATTTTATTGAATCATTTGCAGGGAGCAGCTGGTCAACTTTTTCCTGCTGTGTAAAGTTCTTCTCCCGCCATGAGGAATCATGCATTAGGTCAATGATGGACTGGGAGGAATCTCCTCTTTTGCGCTTGCCAGTAGCCTTGCCTTTGCCTTTTCTCTGTGAGGCAGACATCCTGAAAGATGGAAAACTAGGATATATAAAAATAGGAAAGCAAGTAGGCATATAGTCAAAGAAAACACAAAGTGGCAAGGGAGAATTAGAATGAGGTAAATGAGTTAAGTAAATGTGCATTAAGGATTGTATAGTAGTTTAAAAGTTTGAAAGGAAGAATTTACAATCCAAAATGTATCAGAATTTAAGTTAAATAGAAAAATTGTTATTATGCCATGGTTAGAAAGTTGGAGGAGGGTGAAAAAAAAAATCAGAAAAGAGATTTTAAAAAGTTAGTATGGTTAGAATTTGAAAGAGGAGTTAGTAAATTAAAATTAGTGAGGCAGTAAAATGTGGGTTAAAGTAAGTGGCATAAAGAAAATATTCCACGGAACAAGGATTCACAATTATGACTAGAAATAAGTCATAACCGAACAAGGAAAACAGGGTGATGTTGATTCAAATTGGAATAAAGAAAGTAAAAATTGGAATCAGAATATCACAAATACAGTTTATAAACCGGGAAATCAAAGAGGATAAGAAAGTCTGCCATGGCATTCATGAAATGGTTTGGTTAAAGCGGAAGACAACTGAGTTCAAATTGCCAAACCAAAACATGAATGACAACATTTTACAAAAAATTTGGGCAGCATTCCGGCTAAAATTGGATTATCCCGGAAAATAAACAACAACAAGGCAGGTCATATGAATTAAAAAAACTTGCTGCAGTTACCTATAATTAATATAAACATGAAAATTTAGAGTAACAAGCAACAAATGCAGGAAATCACAGCATATGAACAAGGTCACAGTAACAGCAGAATTGCAGATTTGATAAAACAAAAACAGGAACAGTGCAAGTAAACAGACCTAAATCCACTAACCACAGGCTAAGCTACCTAACAACCTAAAATCCACTACAACATGCATATCTAACTAGCCTAAACATGAACATAAAACGAAAAAAATAAGAATAACTGCGAACGGATAAAAGGGATTGCGTGTTGCGGAACCTGGAAGGCTGAATAATGAGAGTAGGCAGAAAGGTGGCTGGGTGGTGGTGATGGTAGCATCCGGTGGTAGGCACGGCGGCTGGCGGTGGTGGGCACGGCGGTGCG
>NC_029785.2:29906361-29909098 GCF_000816755.2 Arachis ipaensis
GATTGCTTGGAACTAACAATGTGCAGGAAGTTAGAATGTGCTTTTGAATGAGGTTTTGGTGGAACACCAAACTTAGAATCCTCCATTCTCCCTTAAGTTGTTTTTGGTGTGCAACACCAAACTTAGCTCCTTGCAATACATGTCAATTATTCAACATTTTTATTGAAAAAGCTATGAAAAGAAAACTACCTCAGGTTGGGGTGCCTCCCAACAAGCGCTCTTTTATTGTCACTAGCTTGACATCCTTCAATTCCTTTCAGGACGGCTGTAGGTTCTGGACCTCTTTTTCCTTATCCCATTGTCCTCCCAAGTACAGCTTTGCTCTGTGACCATTTACTGTGAATTGATTCTTTGTTGCTTCATCTAGCAGTTCAATGCTCCCATAAGGAAAAACCTTTGTCACCGAGTATGGGCCAGTCCATTTAGACTTAAGTTTGCTAGGGAAGATCTTAAGCCTTGAGTTATATAGGAGCACTTGCTGCCCTGGCTTGAATTCCTTCTTTGTGATCTTCTTGTCATGCCACCTCTTAGCTCTTTCCTTGTATATCTTAGCACTCTCATAAGCTTCTATCCTGAATTCATCTAACTCATTCAGTTGCAACAACCTTTTTTCTCCTACAGCTTGGGAATCAAGGTTGAGGAGTTTAGTGGCCCAAAAAGCTCTGTGTTCAAGCTCTACAGGGAGGTGGCAGGATTTGCTATACAATAGCTGAAAGGGTGACTTGCCAATAGGAGTTTTGAAAGCTGTCCTATATGCCCATAATGCATCTTCTAGCTTCCTAGCCCAATCTTTTCTTGTGCTTCCCACTGTTTTCTCTAGGATCTTCTTTAATTCCCTATTTGCTAGTTCAGCCTGGCCATTAGTCTGAGGGTGGTAAGGTGTAGCCACTTTATGGATTACTCCATATTTGTGGAGGAGCTTCTCCATCTGTTTGTTGCAAAAGTGACTACCACCATCACTGACAAGACTCTTGGGCACTCCATATCTTGTGAAAATGTGCTTTTTAAAGAATTGGAGGACAATCTGTGCATCACAGGTGGTCGTAGCTATGGCTTCCACCCACTTTGAGACATACTCCACTGCGACTAAGATATATCTGAAAGAAAAGGAAGGGGGAAAGGGCCCCATGAAATCAATTCCCCATAGATCAAATAATTCCAGTTCCAAGATGAAGTTTTGAGGCATCTCATTCCTTCTTGTTAATCCTCCTGCTTTCTGGCATTCATTACATTGGTGAACATATTCTCTGGCATCCTTGAAGATAGTTGGCCAATAGAAGCCGCTCTGCAATATCTTTGCAGCTGTTTTCTCTGGGCCAAAGTGTCCACCATAAGCTGAACCATGGCAGTGCCACAGGATATCCCTTATTTCACTCTCAGGGATACACCTTCTAATTACTCCATCAAAACATCTCTTGAACAGGAAGGGTTCATCCCATAAGAATTTCTTTCCCTCATTGATTAACTTCTTCACTTGTTGCTTAGAAAAGTCTTGAGGTATCTTTCTTCCCACTTTGTAGTTTGCTATGTCAGCAAACCAAGGTGCTTGCTGGATCTGCAAAAGGTGCTCATCTGGGAAGCTTTCGTTCATGGGCTGAGATGCTTGTTGAATTTTTTCATGTGGTAGCCTCGACAAATGGTCAGCAACCCAGTTTTCAGTGCCCTTCCTGTCTCTTACCTCAATGTCAAACTCTTGTAAGAGCAATATCAACCTGATAAGTCTTGGTTTAGCATCCTGTTTTGACATCAAATACTTAAGTGCAGCATGGTCAGTATAAACCACAACTTTGGATCCTATCAAGTATGATCTAAACTTATCAAAAGCATAAACTACAGCTAGCAACTCCTTCTCCGTTGTGGTGTAATTTCTTTGGGCCTCATTCAACACTTTACTTGCATAATATATGATATGATGTAAGTTTCCCTTCTTTTGCCCAAGTACAGCACCAATTGCAAGGTCACTTGCATCACACATGAGTTCAAAAGGTAACTCACAATCTGGAGGTGTGATGATTGGTGCTGTTGTGAGTCTGTTTTTTAAAGTTTCAAAGGCTTGCTGGCAGTTTTCATCAAAAACAAAAGGGTTATCAAGCATTAATAGATTACTCAAAGGTTTAGCTATTTTTGAAAAATCCCTGATAAACCTTTTGTAGAATCCGGCATGCCCCAAGAAACTTCTAACAGATTTCACATTAATTGGTGGAGGGAGTTTTTCTATGATTTCAACCTTTGCCTTATCAACCTCTATCCCTTTTCTTGAAACTTTATGGCCAAGAACAATCCCTTCGGGTACCATGAAATGGCATTTCTCCCAGTTCAAAACTAAATTAGTTTCTTGGCACCTTTTCAAAACAAGGGTTAAATGGTTTAGGCAAGCATTGAAATTATCACCAAAAACAGAGAAGTCATCCATGAAGACTTCTAAAAACTTTTCGACCATATCAGAGAAAATGGAGAGCATACACCTTTGAAATGTGGCAGGGGCGTTGCAAAGCCCAAAGGGCATCCTCCGGTATGCAAAGACTCCAAATGGACATGTAAAGGCAGTCTTCTCTTGGTCCTTGGGGTCCACCACGATTTGATTATACCCAGAATATTCGTCCAAAAAGCAATAATAGGCATGGCCGGCCAACCTTTCCAGCATCTGATCAATGAATGGGGGAGGGAAATGGTCCTTCCTGGTGGCATCATTCAATCTTCTATACTCTATGCACATCCTCCACCCAGTCACTATTCT
>NC_029785.2:29909294-29912729 GCF_000816755.2 Arachis ipaensis
CTTGGCATACAGAGGCATTTGCTCAAGTGCTTCAGCAAAAGGAATATTGATTTCCAGCTTTTTGAAAGTCTCAAGGAACTTATGAAAATGCTGGTCCTTGGTTTCTTTGTTGAACCTCTGGGGATATGGCAGTGGAGGTGTGATGCTCTTTCCTATTTGCTGCTGTCCCTGAGTCACTTCTGTTGAACCGTGTGGCTGGTTGTCTTTCTCTTTGAGTTTCTCAATTCTCTTGTTTGGCATCACAACTTGATCCTTGGCTTCATTTGCCTTTGTTTGCTCCTCATCTTCTATTGCACTTTTGCTGCTCTCTGCTTGCTTCTTTGTAGTGTCATTATTGCTCATCAATGTTCTCCCACTCCTTAATTGTATCGCCTTGCATTCTTCCTTAGGATTTGGAATTGTGTCACTCGGCAGAGAGCTTGAGGGTCTCTCAAGAGAAATCTGCTTGGAGATTTGCCCCATCTGTCTCTCTAGGCTCTTCAGGGATGCTTCATGATTCTTGGTTGTCATTTCCTGATGTTTCAATATTTTGTCTATCACGGCCTCCAAGTTAGTGATTCTTTGGGCTTCAGGTGATACTTGAGGTGGGTTATGAGATGTGGGTGGTGGATGGTAGGCATTTTGGTTGGTGGGTTGGTTATTAGATTAGTACTGGTTGGGGTTGGGGTAGTTGTTTTGAGGTTTTTTGTAGGGGTTTTGGTTAGTTTGCTGCTGGTTGTGGTTTTGGTTGCTTCTTGGGTTGTTTTGGTTTGAGTTCCTCTGCCATAGTTGTTGGTTTTGGGTATGATTATCTCCCCATCTGAGGTTTGGGTGGTTCTTCCAGGATGGATTGTATGTATCACCATACACTTCATTTGGTCCTTGGTTGTGCATATACTGTACTTGCTCTTGTTGTTGTTCTTCTTGAGTTTCTTCATTCTGTCCCCATGTGGTTAATGGTTGGCTAGTGTTAATTGCTGCAACTTGGAGACTATCAATCCTCTTGGCCATTTGCTCAAATTGTTGTTGAATTTGCTGCTGCATCATCTTGTTTTGAGCCAAGATTGAGTCCACTTCTTCTAGCTCCATTACTCCTCTTCTTTGTGATGGTTGGCGGTTTCTTTGATGAGCAAAGAAATATTGGTTGTTAGCCACCATATCAATGAGATTTTGAGCTTCCTTTGCAGTTTTCATGAGTTGCAAGGAACCTCCAGCTGAATGATCCAAAGCTTCTTGAGATTTCAATGTTAAGCCCTCATAGAAATTCTGCAGCTTATCCCACTCAGTGAACATTTCAGGAGGACATTTCCTGATTAGAGCCTTGTATCTCTCCCATGCTTCATGGATGGGTTCAGCCTCCATTTGTGTAAATGTTTGTACTTCAGTCTTCAACCTTATGATCCTTTGAGGTGGGTAAAATTTGGCAAGGAACTTAGTTACCAAATCATCCCAATTGTTGATGTTGTCTCTTGGAAAGGATTCCAACCATTGAGTGGCCTTGTCTCTGAGAGAAAATGGGAATAGCAATAGCTTATAGCTATCAGGAGGCACACCATTAGTTTTAATAGTGTTACAAATCCTCAAGAAGGTGGATAAGTGTTGGTTCGGATCTTCAAGTGGTCCTCCACCAAAAGAGCAATTGTTTTGAACCAAAGTGATGAGTTGTGGCTTTAGTTCAAAATTGTTTGCATTGACATTTGGAGTTAAGATGCTACTTCCACAATGTCTAGGATTTGCAAAAGTATAGGAAGCTAAAACTCTCCTCTGGGGTGGATTGTTATTGTTGTTGTCTGCTCCACCTGGTGGATTGGTTGAATGTTCCTCCATATCTTGGAATTCTTCTTCTGATTCCTCTTCTCCAACAATATTTTTCCCTCTTTCAGCTCTTCTTAACCTTCTAAGAGTTCTTTCGTCTTGTTCATGAAAGATGGGTGTATTTCTTCTTGTACCTGACATACAAGCAGAACATAAGAAACACACAAACCAGTGACACTTCAATCTACTGCTAGAATGAAGTTTTAGTTAGCTTAAGCAAAAATTCAAATAGTTAGTGGGTTAATTGAAAATTAAAGGAACAGAAAATAAAAATGCTAGATCTAGATTACCACCTCACTTAATCATTGTCAATCTAATCAATCCCCGGCAACGGTGCCAAAAACTTGATGGGATATTTTCGTGGAAAAACGAATTTCTCCAAAACACCCAAAACTAACCGGCAAGTGCACCGGGTCGCATCAAGTAATAATAACTCACGGGAGTGAGGTCGATCCCACAGGGATTGAAGGATTAAGCAATTTTAGTTTAGTGGTTGATTTAGTCAAGCGAATCAAGATCTGGTTGAGAGATTTGTGATTAACAGAATTTAAATTGCATGGAAAGTAAAGGGCATTGGTAAATTGCATGAAATTAAAGATAACTGAAAATTTAAGTGCTGAATCTTAAAGAGCAAGAAATTAAATGGCAGAAGCTTAGAACGCAAGAAATGTAAATTGCAGAATCTTAAAGAGCAAGAAATGTAAATGGCTTGAATTGTAAATGGAATTGGGAGTTGGATTTGCAGAAATTAAACAAGGAAAAGTAAAATTCAACAAACAGAGAAATAGAAGATGACTTGGATTGAACCGGATCTTAAAACAGAAAAGTAAATGAGCATGAAAAAAACGTTAAACAGAGAAAGTAAAATGAGAATTCAGATCTCAGGACCCAAGAGACTAGATAACCAAGTCTAGATCTCAATGCCTTCCTATATCCAACAAGCACAACTGCAAAGGAAATTGTAAATTGCAAAGAAAGTAGATGAAGAAGCAAGTAACCGAAACTGAAATTCAATTAAGCAGAAAATTAAACAAGATCCCAAGGTGAGATTGAAACAGAATTTCTTCAATTCTCCACCCAAAATCCAAGACAAGAAAAGTAAAGAGTGATGGCAAGAACAAGGAAGAAGAGAGATCAATTCTCCTCCCAAATTCTCTTGAATTAAAACAACAATGCTAAGAAATGTAAAAGTGAGCTCTAAGCAAACCGAAAAGAAAGCTATTCTGAAAAACTAAAAGGGAAGCTCTCTGAAAAACTTAAATCCTATGCTATTTATACACTTTCTTCAAATGGTCTTCAAGCCTTCAATTGGGCCTTTGCTCTTGATGGAATTGGGTTAATAGAGGCCTTGGTTGATTGCTCTTGGAGTTTGGAGAAGAACCGAATTGAACCGGGTTGGAATCATGAAAGCTTGAGTAAAAGTTGGAGTAAAAGTTAGGGGCTAACTTTTGCTCCAACTTTTCACATCAGCACCCTTCCTTGCTGATACCAACGTTGGGGCAAAAGTTAGGGGTCTAACTTTTGCTCCAACGTTGGCCTCCCCTTGGTTATTCATGGCGCCAACGTTAGCCAAAAAGTTAGGGGCTAACGTTGGCGCAAACTTTTGCTCATCCAGGGAGTGTTTTTCATGCCAAAAGTTAG